>NC_089585.1:47303915-47603915 GCF_019320115.1 Miscanthus floridulus
TCGGCAAAAAAACCGCCACGTGGACATCCGTCAGCTAGTATGCCGGCCGTTAGAAGTTTGCCGAGTGTCCGTTAGTGGCACTCGACAAAGAAGTAAGTTTGCCGAGTGTTTTTCTTTAGCACTCGACAAAGAAATAATTTTACTGAGTGTTTTTTTTGCACTCGGCAAATAAATAAGTTTTCTTCCCTTCTAACCTTGAAACTTTTTCTACTGTCCACATACAACATGTGGTACTCTATGTTAAGATTTGGTATATTTCTGGATCTGTTTGCTATATTTAATTAATTTATTGCATTTCAAGGAATTTTTTGGTATAAGTCAAATTTGAACTGCAAGTGATTCAAATAATAGAATAAAATGAGTAGAAAAATAATATTCATGTTATTGAGTCTGGTGTGAGGCCTTACCTAGGAAATGAAAAGAAATTTTGAACATCTTATTCAGGAAACACGACGACGAACGTGTGGCCGAATAGTTTTTAAATTCTAAAAAAAGCAAACGAAGTCTGAAAATCATGAGATTTGTCAAGATCTCGTGATATCATACGTGGAGGCCGTGGTAAAAAATTGAGAAGGTTTCGCACAATTTGACACGTACGATGTTTACAAACCGAAGTATCTCAAAAGAAGAATCGTAGCGTTGAGAAGGATTCGGTAAGATTTGGAGTCAAAGTGACGATCGAATTGGGATCTGACTTCAAAACTTTTTGCGTAGGCAATAGAGAACATAGATTGCTTCGTGTTAAATTTTGGTAGTTTTTTTATCTATTTGATAATTTTAATTTATTAACTGCAATTATAGAATTTTAATGGATACAAATTGAATTTGAGCTATAACTCCATGAAATAATGGAATAATATTCGTAGAAAAATCAAATATGCATTGTTGAGTGAATTTGATAAGGTATTTTCAAAGTACATCGGAACAAATTTAGTAAAACACATTATGGAAAAGAAGGAGAAGAAGGAAAATGAAAAAAATAAGTTTGTCGAGTGCCCCTTATCTGGCACTCGGCAAAGCTGGGGTTTGCCGAGTGTCAGACATGGGACACTCGGCAAACCCCTTCACCGGCCCCACCCATGCACAGTAATTTAGGGTTTGAAAATGGAAAAAAGCAAAACAGGTTTGCCGAGTGCCCGCCATCTAGCATTCGGCAAAACAAGGCTTTGCCGAGAGCTAGATCGCGGGCACTCGGCAAACCTTGCGCATATCCACCCATCGGCCGCACACACAGGCACACACTCACACACACGCCACACCGCCGCACCGCGCCCCCGGTCGGCCGCCGCACCGCACCCCCAGCCAGCCACCGCACCGTCCCCCCGGCGCCCCTGACCCCGGCGGCCGGCGCGTTGCCCCCCGTGCGCCCACCGCCGCCCCGGAGGTTCGACGCCGCCACCCGTGCGCCGCCTCCCGTGCCCCCGCCGCTGCCCGTGCGCCACCTCCCGTGCCCCGCAACCGCTGCCGCCCCCTCCGGCCCTACTCAACTACAAGGTCATTTCTTCTGCATTAGTTTATCCTGCTATGCAACATGCTAAATCAGAAAATAGGTGTGATGCTTCCAATCTATCAAATTGAGCATATCCATCGCTTCTTCACATTTGGGTACACGAGAAATCTTGCTAGATAAACAATCGTAGCTAATTTCTCCTTGCTAGGCTTGAATTTGGGAACAACCTTAGTTCTTATGGTTCTTAAGAGATGTTTGCAGTAGATTACTATAGCTTTTGTTTTCTGCTTTCAGTACAACCATATAAAGCTCTAGACCAAATGCCCTCTTTTATCTTGCTACATAATATGTATATGTTTCAGTAGGGTAATAAAATGGGTAGGGGACGCGGCCGTTTGTGTAGGGGTAAGGCTATGTGGATGATGCCCTGCACCTACATGCGGCAACAATAATTTCATCAGTCTGTGGTTAGACTACCTTCCCTCCTTTTGCTGCAGCCATTTCTAGGTAGCCAATTGACTAAAATTGGTACATAAATGAAGTCTGCTCATGTTAACCACGTATTAGCAGGTTGTCTTAGCTGTAATGAAATATGGAATTAGCTTCTGTAGTGTTTCTGCAGTGTATCAATTAGCACAAACGCGTTGTATTTGTTATATTGATAATATTGCTGCCTCTTGTTTCATCTTCATATGTGGTTAGAATTTCTTTGCTGATAATTGTGGTGTTCTCATTGTTGTCGCTTATCTTATTATAGAAGAACATGAATTTCTTGTCAGTCTGAACTTCTTTTCTATTCATATGTGGATCATGTGCTGCATAGGTAAGTTCTATCTCTCATTCTCTGGATCTGAACCTCTATTGTTTTCCTAATGGGCCATAAGAGAAGTGGTAGATCACCTCACCAGATTCTATTGTTGAGACCAGTTTGAAAATTGTGCTGTTAGCTTTTCTTTAGTCCAATGGCTATGGTAATGATGAAATGGGAGCAATGCAATGCACCTTATTTTTTAGGTTTGAGTCATGATTAGTTCCAAGGCTCTGGGATGCTCGCACTTTCATGTAAACTGTGTTAGCTCTGCAACAAGTTATTTCATCATTATTTCTTGGACTCTGTATGTGGTTGTCGGCCATCGTGCCGTTGGTTTGTTGCAAGTTTTGGTTATCTCACCGTGCAGGGGAGGTGCTGTCGAAATTTACAATTGACACTATTATGTTCGTTTGTTGCAGGAGAGGCTATTGCAAGGATCATTCCCCACCGTCCTCAACTCGTCACTTTGCAGGACAGCAAGGTGAGGCATCCTACACCCCTCTTTCCGTATCATGTTCGTATATCACGTAACCTAGCTAGGCGTCTCCCGTTCGAAAGAGATACGGTTGAAAATATGCAGATCTTTGCATATCTATAACCGTATCTGTTTCGAATTGTCCACGTTTTTTGGAGAGCCCGAGGATGTGTAGATAGAGTTAGTTTCTATGCTCTACTCGGATCCGAGATAGAGTTTCAGCAGCATCTCCCTGTTGTTCTCCGGATACACAATCTCACTACTAGGACGTGTATTTGGAGAACAACGGGGAGGTGCTGCCAAAATTCTGGCTCGGATAGGAGTAGAGCATGGAAACTAACCCCATCTACACATCCTCGGGTGGGATTAGGACCTATCTTCACCTATTAGACTGCCACATAGGAACCTATAGATGCAATTGATTTTTATATTACTTGCTGATATGTTAGAGGATGGATGACCATGAGTGGATGTACACGGGCCGCTCTAGTCAGGGTTTGTTGACCGATGAATGGATTGAGAAGACCGATGCTTTCTTGGAACTAGCATTTGCAAGGGTTAAAGGAGCACGTGCCACTTGATGTCCCTGCAACATTTGTGCAAACACGCGTCGACAAACAAAGGTGGTCATGGGTAAACATCTTTGCAAGAATGGATTTACGGCGGACTATACCCGATGGATCTACCATGGTGAATCCGATCGTGTGAGAGACGAGGTCATGAGACAACGCATCGAGGATTATGATGCTGATGCCGGGGTATGAGACATGTTAAATGACTATCATGAGGCACACTTCGATGAAGGACGTAGGGAGGAGGAGCCAGAGCCAACCACAAAGGCGTATTATGATATGTTGTCTGCGGCACAGCAACCCCTTCATGGGCATGCCAAGGTTTCTCAACTGGATGCCATTATACACCTAATGGCCGTAAAGTCCCAATTTAGCTTGAGTCGAGAAGCCTTTGATGTTATGCTGACAGTTGTTGGTAGCCTACTCCCGGATGGTCACATCCTGCCAAAGAGTATGTATGAGGCACATAAACTCCTTCATGCACTTAAGATGCCATATGAGCAGATACATGCTTGTCCGAAGGGATGCATCTTATTTAGGAAAGAACATATGGAAGCAAAGTACTGTGTGAAGTGTAAATCATCTAGGTTCCTAGAGGTAGACTCTGGTGATGGTCAGAAGAGGTAGCTCACCGTCCCCGTGAAGATCCTACGGTACCTTCCATTCATACCGAGGATCCAATGGCTTTATATGACTGAGGAATCCGTGAAATAGATGACATGGCACAAATACAGACGTCGATACAATCCTGAGAAGTTGGTGCATCCATCTGATGGTGAAGCATGGACAAGGTTTGATATGATTCATCATGAGAAAGCTCTAGAGGCAAGTAATGTACGTGTTGCGCTGGCAACAGATGGGTTCAATCCTTATGGAATGGTGGCTGCCTCATACACTTGTTGTCCCATGTTCGTTATCTCTCTCAATCTCTCCCCTGGCGTCCTCTTTCAACGATAGAACATATTCTTGTCGTTGATAATTCCTGAACACACCCTGGTAATAATATGAGTGTGTACATGGAGCCTCTGATTGATGATTTGGTCCGTGCTTGGGAGGAAGGGGTATGGACATACGATCGAGCTACAAAGACAAACTTCAAAATGCATGTTTGGTACCAGTACTCCCTGCATGACTTTCCGACGTATGGGATATTCTGTGGCTGGTGTGTTCACGGGAAGTTCTCATGCCCAGTATGCAAGGTGTCTCTAATGTTCATTTCATTGACGAAGGATGGCAAGTATTCTTTGTTTGACAAACATTGACAATTCCTCCCTCTTGACCATCTATTCAAACAAGACATCAAGAACTTTACGAAAGATGTAGTAGTTGAAGGCCTTGCACCCTAGATGATGATTGGTGTTGTGGTTCGTGCTCAGTTAGATGCTCAGTTAGATGCTCCGCCTCGACCGACCTCTGGGGAGCCCCTGGGGGCGGGCTCTGCCTCGCTTGACCCCAAGGTCGTAGGCTCCATCTTGCCTGACCTCTAGGGGGTGGGCTCCGCCTCACCCGACCTCGAGGCCACAAGCTCCGCCATGCCTGACCTCTGGGGGCGGGCTCCATCTCACCGGACACCGAGGCCGCAGGCTCCGCCTCGAGCGACCTCTGGGGGCAGGCTCTGCCTCGCCCAACACCAAGGTCGTAGGCTCCGCCTCGCCTGACCCCGAGGCCACGGGCTCCACCTCACCCGACCTCTAGAGGCGGGCTCCGCCTTGCCCAACACCGAGGCCGTGGGCTCCGCCTCGCCCGACCTCTGGCGGTGGATTCCACCTCACCCGACCCCGAGGCCACGGGCTCCGCCTCGCTCGACCTCTAGGGGTTGGCTCCACCTCGCCCGACACCAAGGCCGTGGGCTCCGCCTCGCCCGACCCTGAGGCCGCAGGCTCCACCTCGCCCGACGGGGTCCCATACCGCCACCAATCACTCCAGGTCTAGGCGTATGGGCCTGGGTCAAAACTCTGACACCAAGAAAGAGACCGACACGCCCTGATGTAACACGTGGCCATGACAGGCCATGCCTTAGGATTCACATCAAGAACAACGTTGCGTGTACCGGTGCTATTCTGCCTAACCCCCGTATAAATACTAACAGGCGCGTCAGCTCACCATGATGTCTGCCGTGACGGAATGGAACGCCATGACCGACAGACGATGCCTACGCATGGCGCCAGTGGCGGACAGGGCCGCAACATGGAGCTGTCCCTGTTGACATCTACAGGGTCGGGGGACCCACATGAAGGATAACAAGAACGGCAAGTGACCAACGTTTTACCGTTTAGCGTTTAGGATAACACTGCAATAAATCTATTTCAACATGGAAGACATGACATCATCCTCTACCAACTAACCATGCATCATCTTGCACTAAAAACCGTATCATCTTACTAAGTGGAACATTTTAGTTGTAAACTATCAACATCATCTCTACTTAATTTATTTCAAAATTCTTCAGAATCTCTACAAGTCTACAACGACCACTACGGGATACAGTCGTTTCGCCGAGTGCCAGGGGCACTCGGCAATGGCCTAAAAACACTCGGCAACTGCTTTACCGAGTGTAACACTCGGCAAACAATACACGACATCTTTTTGTCGGCAAACAGCTATTTGTCGAGTGTTTTTTGTCGGGCACTCGGCAAAGCCTTTGCCGAGTGCCGGAAAAGCACTCGACAAAAATTTACACTCGACAAAATGAAAATGCGAAAAAACCCAAAAATAATAGTAAAATTTTTCAAAAAAAAATTCGAGGTAGGCCGCCACCGGCCAGCGCCCGCCCGCCTTCATCGAAGTCGGTGCATTTTTTGCGCTCAATTCGCGGCTAACGCGGCCGGCGGGATTCGAACTCACGACCTCTCCCTCGCGTGTCTGCTGCTCTACCAGAGCACTACACTGTCACTTGTGTCTAGATTCTGTTATCTATCCTCGTATATTATACTAAACCGAGAGTAAATTGCTTGTTTGAGGCCCTAAACGAATTCAAATAAAAAAGTGGTCAACGACAAAGTTTCATAACTTTTCGAGATCTACAATTTTTATCTAGGAAGTTTTTTCATTCGTTGTCGTTTGAAAAATTTGAATTTTAAATTTGAGAGATTCAAACGTAGTTTTGCATGATAAGATGATTTCAAATCAAAAAGTTGTCAACTACATAGTTTCATAACTTTTGGACATCTACAATTTTCATTTAGGAAGTATTTTCATCCGAGGTATTTTGAAAAATTCAAATTTTAAAATTTTTAAATTCAAACGTCGTTTTTGCATGACAAGATGATTTCAAATCAAAATGTTGCCAACTATAAAATTTCATAACTTCTCAAGATCTACAAAGTTTATTTTGGTCATTTGTTCATCCAACATAGTGATAGTAACATTGTTCACAAATCTTATATATATCTCTTCTACTTTCATGAAACTAATATGAGAGATATAGATTTTATGAACAACGTTATTGTCGCTTTGTCAAATGAAGAAATGATCAAAATAAACTTTGTAGATCTTGAGAAGTTATACAACTTTGTAGTTGAAAAGTTTTTCATTTGAATTCATCTAGGGCCTCAAAAATTGCTTTGAAAAACTGATTTGCCGAGGGCAAAAAAAAATGCACACGGCAAAATGCCTCTTTGCTGAGTGCCAAAACAAAGGCACTCGGCAAAATACATCTTTGCTGAGTGCTAGAAAAAAGGCACTCGGCAAAGACGCATTTTGCCGTGTGCTGAAAAATAGCACTCGGCAAAATACATATTTGCCGAGTGCCAGAAAAAAGACACTCGGCATAGATGCATTTTGCCGTGTGCCGAAAAATAGCACTCGGCAAAATACATATTTGCCGAGTGTCAGAAAAAAGGCACTCGGCAAAGACATATTTTGTCGAGTATTTTTTTTTCGAGTGTATTTTATTTGGCACTCGGCAAAGACCGTCTTTGCTGAGTGTCCGATAAAATACACTCGGCAAAGCATCCGGCACTCGGCAAAGTACCGGTTTCCGGTAGTGGACGCGCGGGGCATATCTTATACTATATATACACACACAGCACACATTTGCTCGATCAATGCGGCTGGATACGTAGAGGAGTAGGAGAGCTCACTCGGCTATAGAGGTGATCTAAATGTTGGGCGACTCAACGCTTGAGGATCTCGGCAATGGCGGTGTCATCGCTGCGGCCGTGCTTGTCGTCCAGCTGGTGGCGCTCAGCACGTACGACCGTTGTTTGTGCCAGCACCCGGCAGTCCGCTTCTTCGTGTGGGGTGCCTCCATGGTATTCCTGCCGTTCTCCTATGCCATCCTCTCTGCCCTACTGAGCAGGGTCAAGGAGTCCAAGCATGAGAACCCTAACGCCCCTACCGGTCGTCGTAACCCCGACGTCCAGAACATGTGGACGCTCCTCCTGTGGCTCGTGTTCATCCTCACCCTCAAGTGCAACGCGCGACGGAAGTCAACGCTATGGCCTCCTCGCCTGCGGAGGGTGACGCTAGTGTCGACGGCTATAGGATCAGCCCCCCCGTGGAGAACCTCGCGGCATACGCCTTGCTGGCCTACCTTATCTGGCTCTGCATTCCGGTGGTGGTATGGCTGGGCCATCTCAACAAAGCCATCTTCTTCTTGTTCAGCGCGCTTGGTCTCGCCAAGCTGGCGCTCAAGCTGGCTGCCTTCTACAGCGCGAGCGGCTCGTTCGCGCTGGGTAAGAACGCGCGCCTGATCGCCAGCTACATGGAGCAGCTCGTCGCCGACGGCGATGACGGCGGCCTGGAACAAGTGTCGCGGTACATAGTGATGGGAGAGAAGAAGAAGCACATCGAGGAGAGCCCTCAGGGATACCGCGTAAAGCACGATGCCCTGCAGGAGAAGTTCAGCGGCCTTGTCACACTGGACCGCGTGTGGTGGCTGGCTGAGCACGGGGATGGCGTCCTCGCCAAGAGGGTGGAGCTCAGGGATCTCTGCCTCTCCTACTCGCTCTTCAAGATCCTGTGGCGGCGGCTGTCAGGGTACCCTCTGGCCGACGCTGGGTCCGTCGAGGCGCTTAGCTTCGTGCTCAGAGGCATGGACAGCGCTGGCACGGGCGGCGTGATCAACGCCGACAGGGGAAAGTGAAAAAAACTTATCTATTAGCGCCTGTGGAGCTTATTTCCGAGCTCCTGACTGCTTTTTTATTATGGACCCCATGTGCATGTCACTTTTCGTAGGCAGTGGAACACATGCATTTAGCCGGCTCAGGGCGCTTGGCTCGTTTACTCTGGCTTGGCTCATTCAACCTGTTCACACTCGCCTGTCTCTATCTGTCTCGTATCCCCTTCCATTCGGTCCCATCTCCTTCTCACGTAGGGGGTTGCGCCGCCATCGCCATCTTCCTACAACGCCGCCGCCGCCTTGTTTCTGGGACGCCGCCAAGGCCTCCGTCAGACCGCGGCACATCTACGGCGAGCACGCAACGGTACTTTCTCCTCCTCCCCTGTCTCTCTCGCACTACTCCTACCTCTCTGTCTGAGCTCCTCTCTGCCGTCGTTCCTCTCTCTTCGGCGCTGTTGCGTTAGCTCCTCATCCCTCCTCCTTCCTCACTCTCTCCGTGGGAAGTGCCAGATTCTTGACCTGGGATTTCATATCTAGGTCTTCAGATCCGGGATTTGTTCTTCACGAAGGTACCTTTCTGATGAATTGATTTGCTCACATTCCTATTCAATGCCATAGTGCAACTTTCTGTATGTTTCAATTCACTTTGCATCCTCTCTAGGTTTCGATTCGATTCGATTCCTCTGTATGTAGCTTTTAACTTTCTCAACGGCGGAGAAAATCATTCTCACTGAACGAATTTTGTTTGATTTGCTCATGTGTATGACTGCACATAGGTTCTAACATTTTATTTGCTCATACTAACATTTTATTCTATTGAACTTGATACCTTTATTGGGTCACTGTTAATTTTGAAACTTTTTGTAAATTTTGAAACTGAGCTCCTTATCAAAATTAAATGAAATGAGGTCCCATTAATTAATTGTTTTCAAGGTAAAGACTTTTTTCTCTAAAATAGAAGGTTCTTTCTCAGCGTTGATAGATTGCCCAAGATGTTCCTGTTGTGGCTTTATAATGGAGTTGGTACTTATTGTCTATTTCAAATGTTTATTCCTTGTAAGGTATGCCTTGAGTATTTTGTGCATGTCTGTATGTGAGAATATTTAGTCTGAGGTTGACAGTTATCATGTGAGTTCACTAATGAACATGAATTATGCACATTACTTACTAACTTCCTAAATATTTTTCCTTAAAGGTATTAATCTGTTCATAGGTTTTTGATTTATTCTTTTTTCTTTTCTTTTTGACTGATGTGGACAAAAGTACCCTGAACATTTTATTTCGAGCCGATCATGAAAAATGGTTAGCGAGCCTTGGCTTCTCTTTATCGATAGAAATGGCAGCATTCTAGGAATTACATTTTACAAAAGTTTTTGTATATTCCATCATTTCTTTTAGAAGAGAAACAACAACATGCAATGAATTAGATGTTTTTTTTTCAAAACTAACAGGCAAGCTGCCCCTCTTTCTATTTGCATTAGTTTAGTCTTTCTAACAACATGAGTTTGCTATAAAAGGACTCATAAGAGCTGATTTCAGCACATGTCACCTAACCAACTCAGGATAGAACACTTGATCCTTATGGCTGGTCTAGGGTCAGAACCCCAACTACTTATAAGCTGCATAAATTGGAAGAATAATAATTCATGTCATGTCAATTCAATCTTTCTCTCATGTATGCAGCCACGCCCTGCTAACTCAGTCTGCTACAGTTGGGCAAGGAAAATGAAAGGAGTGGCTAACAATAGCCACAGCGAGGTTTGTTTGAATTTCTCATCTATCAACTAATTTCCAGAAGGCTGTCGTATCCCAAGATATTAAAATCAATCTTGACATAAATAGGACTGAAACAAAGGTGCCACAACTATTGAAGACCAATTAAATAAGGGGCTACAACTAATTCAAGATTTGAAGCCAACTGTTGGATTGGCAATTGCTTGGGTGGTACAAGACCACCACAATAGGTTATTAGAAGAGTTTATTGACTTGAGGTACACTTCAAAATGCTGCTTGTCTTGCTAATTCCTTTTGTGTATTCCATTTTTTGTGCGAACACAAGGTTGACAAGTACCCTTGTGTGTTCGTTTTTATGTGATGAGTGATTGATCAACGTGATCCACGAATAGGTTGAGTCGGTTACTAACTCTACCATGGCGAAAGCTATGTGTGCATGTCTCTTGGCTCGTGGTGTGTAGGTGTGGAGCACGGAGTCGGTAGTTGACGGCGAGGTGAAGGTCAAGGAGGACGTGCCGTGCTGACGGACCAGGAGTGGTGAAGGACGGACGTGAGGCTTGGACCGAGAGCGGTGAAGGACGGGTGTAGGCATGAGTGCACAACACCTAGGAGGTGAATGTTTCAACACCATGCGTATGTTGAACCACCAGCTGAGCTCTGCTAGGACACTGGTGTGGTGCGGATAACTCCCTCTGTCTGGCTCTTTCTGTAGCCCAGAATTTTCGGTTGAAGGCTTGGGAATTTCCGGACTATAATTCTAGCATCAGTCTTTTCGTCTGTGGTTGGCATGTTTGAACTCCGATCCGATTTCCGTTTGCTGTGACGGTTTTGTGGTGTCCCGCTGTGTTCCTAGGGAACATCCACCCACTCATTTGGGTCGTGAACATCATGGTGTTTTATTTGCGTGTTTGGCGGTGAAGTTGGGACAACGACCAAATATTTCGAAAGAAATTTTACGGCTCCCATTCACCCCCCTCTGGTCGCCGTTTACGGTCCTTCATTTTGGTTGATTGCAAATGTGGGATTCATCATGCCCTGCATTTTTTTTTCAAACAGAGAACTGTAGGACTTATTGCTGCTTGTGCCTAGCTTTGTTAGTTCTGGAAGGGCTGCATCCTAAACATCGTGTTGTGTTCCAAGTGTTCTTATTTATTATGATTGTTTTGTGCTTGAATTAGTTGCTTTTTGTCACAATAAATAACTGCAGGATTTTTATGTGGGTCCGAACTTGGCTGTTGCTATTGCTTTACATAACACCGTCTCCTCTGACGCTCACTTCGTCGCTGATGTGTGAGTCCACGGCTGCCTCTGAGGATGGCGCAATCAGGTACGCCCTTCATGTCCGCTCGTGTCCGCTCGTCAGTGCTCCGTAGCTCCTACGATTCGCTCATGCTGCCGGTTGCGCGTACAGATGGCTTCCTCGCCTCTTCCTCTCCCCCACCCCCAGCGTCTGCGCGGCACAGATGCTCAGTGGTGCCGGTGCGCAGATGTGCGCAGTCTGCGCGTACGCCTCCGCTTCTCCGTCGCCCCACGGCCCACCCTCAATCAAAAAATGTCTTCCCCCGCGTGGCAACACGAGCAGGGATCAGCGTCGGCCTCTCCATCACTGGCGTAGGTACAGCCTCTCTCAGCTCCCCAAATTGGTTTGGTTCTTCATCGACGGTTCTTATGTCCCCAGAACGATTTGGTTCTTGATCTAGGGTTCCAGATTGATTTTTTTTCTTGCGGTGTGTTTAGTTGGCTGAATTTTGGAATTTGGGCTACTGTAGCATTTTCGTTTTTATTTGACAATTAGTGTTCAATCATGGGCTAATTAGGCTCAAAACGTTCGTCTCGCAATTTTCAACAAAACTGTGTAATTAGTTTTTTTTTCGTCTATATTTAATGCTCCATACACGTATCGCAAGATTCGATGTGATTGGTACTATAGCACTTTTTGGGATTTTAGGGTCTTCATATTCATTGGCTCGTGTGCAGTGCAGTGCCGCCTGCTCTCGCCATGCATGTATTTCTGCACTCTGCACTCAGTACTTGCTGCTGGCCGCGCGCCTGCCCGGGCGGCCGGCCGGCCCTATCCCGAAAGGACGTGACAAATGCGATTAGTCATCCTTAATCTACATACTTGATTGATAAGCCTTGATGTATAGGTATGCGTATGCCTTCCTTGCTTAAGGGAACCATCAGGTCAAGCTTCTTTTAAACCTGAAGTAATATCAGCCCATCCTGATATCATGATATGTTTATTTCGGAATATTATTATCGATTGTTTTATACCCTTGACAATGAGATAAGGTTTCCTCTCGGGGAAGGAACCTTATCGGAGAGACAGATAGACTTTCCTTTCGGGAAGGGAAGTCTATCGAGGTAAGCCCCCCTTGATCAGGGGGTTTGGGGGGTGAATCAAAGAGTGGCTTGACCCGAACCGGAGCCAAAAACGTAGGTATAGGGTCAAAGCCACGGAGAGAGCAGAAAATCCCCCTTGAGGGGGGTAGGGGGGTGCTACTAGAGAGGTCTATAACTTTTATGAGAGATAGAGTTTCCTTTCGAGAAGGGAACTCTATCGGATAGATATTCTTTCTTATAATCTCTAGTCTAGGTATAACACTATAGGGAGATAGACTTATCGATAGAGAAGGGAGAGATAGCCTTTCCTAGGAGGAAAGGGTATCGGATCCCTGAATGGGGGGTATGGTATGACACGAAAACCGTCTCAGATGTGCGTTATCGGCCCGAAATAGGGTTCTTCGGGCCTTCGGGTGTCATACCATTAGGGGTTGTTAAAACATGCGATATAGCGCATGTTTTAATAGGACTTTATTGGCTTGATTTCTTCTTCGAAGAAATGCCTGCGTGTACACGTACGCACGTGTACACATACGTATGCGCGTACGTGTGTACTATTTACGTACGCGCGCGCATAGACTCACTCCGTTCGCTATAATCTCCCTACGGTCAATTATAGCTCACTCCGTTCGTCTAACTCGCTACGCTCGGTATTCACTCCTCTTCCCTCCCAGGAAAGAGTCGTTACTACCTCGCTTCGCTCTAACACCTATAACGCTACGCTTCGTTCTAGATAACCTTTCCCATCGGAAAGAACATCTATCACTACGCTACACTTAGGAAGGGAGTGCGGGGCGCCGCTCCCTTCCGTCAATATACCTTATTTTTCAAAAATACTATCATCGATTTTCCTGCCAGGGAAGTCGATGAGAGGATTTTCAAAGTCAAGTTTTGTATGATCGTGAAATGACTGATCACTTTGATGAATCCCGAAAGGATGTGACAAATGCGATTAGTCATCCTTAATCTACATACTTGATTGATAAGCCTTGACATATAGGTATGCATATGCCTTCCTTGCTTAAGGGAACCATCAGGTCAAGCTTGTTTTAAACCTGAAGTAATATCAGCCCATCCTAATATCATGATATGTTTATTTCGGAATATTATTATCGATTGTTTTATTCCCTTGACAATGAGATAAGGTTTCCTCTCGGGGAGGGAACCTTATCGGAGAGACAGATAGACTTTCCTTTTGGGAAGGGAAGTCTATCGAGGTAAGCCCCCCTTGATCGGGGGGTTTGGGGGTGAATCAAAGAGTGGCTTGACCTGAACCAGAGCAAAAAACGTAGGTGTTACAATTGTGGTGGGCTCGGTCATTTCGCTAGGGAGTGTCCCAAGCCAAATTCAAAACTCATGCTTGGAGACCGAACCAAACCGATGACACAGGGAGTAGTGGCGAGAGGTGGCAGTACACAACAGCCGAGAGGTCGTGGAGGTCCCATCTCTCAGCGGGACGTGAGATTTGGAGGCAGAGGAGGCGCGCGAGTCACAGTTCAGGCACATCACAGCGAGGCTGGGGGACCAATCAACAGACTAGATCAGACAGATGACACTACCGTGGCCACAGAATTGATAGCAGGTATCTTCAATATTTCTGGGTGCTTTGCTTATGTACTGATTGATATTGGATGCAGTCACTCAGTATCATCTAAAGCTTGGGTCAAAAGATGTGGGCTGGCGACAATAGAGAGTGGAAAAACAATGTTGATCGGAACACCCACCTTTGAATTCTTCATTCAGGAATTGAGGTGTTCATACCATAAGATACAGATTGTAGGACGAGAGCTAAGAGTAGACCCAATAGTTGCAAAAGCAGGACGGTATGATGCTGGGCTTGGAATGGTTGACAACACAGCTTCACTCGATTCAATAAATCAATAGTTCAAACCAGCCCACTAATAGCTTAGATAGTGGCCCTTCCACTTTGGTATAGTTGACCCTACCTATTAACTCAAGGTAAGACCTCTGACTCAAGGTTCATAGGAAGGGGGAACCCAGACGTAGTGGGATGTAGGCTTCAGTTGTTTTGGTACTTTTGCACTACCTATGTCTTATTATTTATTTTGTAACCCGCTTTTCACCGGCAGGTCAGTAGGCCTTTTAGAAGGCGAACAAACGAAACCGCGGGCGCTAGCGCTATCTTGTTCGCTTTTGTCAACTAAAGTCGCACGTAGCGCCAACTAACTGATAGCTGATAGAGCGCGGAGCCCCGAGTCTAAGCGAGCAGAGCCATTTCTTTCTACTGTCGTCAAAAGAAAAAAAGTACTAAAGGCGAAGGGCATTCTGTTGTACAGCTACTTTGGTTTTGGTATAGTTACAAAGGTAACCGGTAGGTGACTGTTGAATCGACAGTAGTTATGAAAGGGGGAAATAGCTCAGTTGGTTAGAGTGCTGGTCTGTCACGCCAGGCTGTGCTTATTTCTCGGCAAATAGCTAAGTCGACACCTCGAGGTAGCAACTCAACTCTTCGTAGATAAAAACAAGTGTTCAGTAGATCAAACCCTGTATTAATGGTTCTGGCAGGCTGCTGGCGTGGGACTGTAAATCCTCTTTCGCTAGAAACACTACAACAATAGAAGCACCCTTCTAGAGATAAGAATAGCAAATGTTTTGAGGCACTGATGGAAGCATGCCAAGGTGAAGTTGACGATCTCTTTAGCGTTTATCCTTCTCTTTATCTTGCCCTATGTGCTCACGTTGTGAGTGCCGCAGGATGATTTAGTTCTGATCGAGTGCTTGACCACTTGAGGAGGGCATATTCTTCAGCATCTCTCTTGTCGGATCGTATCCCCGTGACCACGTCATTAAAGAGACAGTCTTTCTTTGGTTTGGCCCACCGATTTACCGTCGTTGGTGACACTCTTCTGAGCCCCTAGATTCGCCGAAGGATGAGATCTTGCCTATGCTGTAGTGTAGGATGAACAGGAAAGTTCTCCATTGAGACCCCACCGCCGTGGAAAACTACTACCTTTTCTTATTGAAAAAAGAGCTTTGTTATCTTACTTGCTGGCTGGTAAACGCTACCCCTACCCTTGAAAACTTGTTTACTTTTGAGGGCCGGAGTTTACTTAAATTCAAGAGGGACTTAAAGGATTTCTAACTTCACTGTCCTACTTACTCATTGGATGAATTGACAGAGTCTCTTGCCCTTTACCTTGGATATACACAAGATTGTTCATTCGCTGTAACCACTAGTTCTAGAACTGAATAGGAAAAGCTATATGGCACTCAAACAGAATGGATAGCAACTGAAACTCCAAGAGGTAGTATACTAATATACTTTTTTTTTCCTAAAAACCGGCTTTCCTAAGATGCCTATTGGTCTAAGCTTTATATCTATCCTATCGCTCTCTTGAGCATACCTCATCAAGTTGTCGCATTTCATATTGTAGTCTTGAACAGTACCACTCCCTTGTTTTAGGCTAACGAATTGCTGTCGAAGCGCTTCCCGAGTCATAACATCTAAATACTGATCATTGAATTCTCGCTTGAACCACGCCCAAGGAATGGTTGGATTTGAACCATCATTATCTCCATTATGTCTCTTCTTGGTCGCCCTAACAGCCACTCTCAAACTCACTACTTGAGTGACGAAAGTCACTTAGCTTCTTTAATAGGGCTTTCCTTTCAGTTACTCCGGGGCCCTGGGAAGAGGAAGAAGGAGATAGAGCAAAGGGTCTCCTCTTTCTGTCTGCTCTTCCCAGCATGTAGAGATCCGATTGGGCTTATAGTTTAATTGGTTGAAACATACCGCTCATAACGGTGATATTGTAGGTTCGAGCCCTACTAAGCCCATCTGACCTGCTTAATCAAGGACTCCAATAGTCACCTGAACCACTCTCTCAGATAGCCCATAGCCTCTCTTCTGGATGCGAAAGAAGATTCGATCAACGTACAAGGTTTGCCTTCTTGTGAGAAGGAGGGAATTGTGTTCTCAGTGCAAAAGGAGTCTTTGAGATGGTTCAGTGAGTCTAAAGAGAGAGAAGATCAGTAGAGCAGTCCGGCAGCAGTTTGGGGGTCAGCTTTGGGATTTGCCTGATCGACCCCTACCAGTGTATTAATATACAAAAATGAAGATTGACATTCGTATGTACAATTTACTGGTTCTTCCTCACGAATTGAGACCCATTGTTTATAGGTCTGGGGATAAAGTAATGACTTCGGATATTAATGAACTTTATAAGAGAGTTATCCGTCGGAACAACAACCTTGCCTATCTATTAAAAAGAAGTGAATTAGCACCAGCAGATTTAGTAATGTGCCAGGAAAAATTGGTACAAGAAGCCGTGGATACACTTCTTGATAGTGGGTCCCGCGGGCAACCGATGAGGGATGGTCACAATAAAGTATACAAATCACTTTCAGATGTAATTGAGGGTAAAGAGGGGAGGTTTCGCGAGACTCTGCTTGGGAAACGGGTCGATTACTCAGGGCGTTCTGTCATTGTTGTGGGTCCTTCGCTTTCCTTACATCAATATGGATTACCTCTAGATAGCAATAAAGCTTTTTCAGCTATTTGTAATTCGCGATTTAATCACAAAACGTGCTACTTCTAATGTCAGGATTGCTAAAAGGAAAATTTGGGAAAAGGAACCCATTGTATGGGAAATACTTCAAGAAGTTATGCGGGGACATCCTGTTGAACAGAGCACCTACCCTACATAGATTAGGCATACAGGCCTTCCAGCCCACTTTAGTAGAGGGACGTACTATTTGTTTACATCCATTAGTGTGTAAGGGTTTCAATGCGGACTTTGATGGGGATCAAATGGCTGTTCACCTACCTTTATCCTTGGAAGCTCAGGCGGAAGCCCGTTTACTTATGTTTTCTCATACTCCTGTCTCCCGCTATTGGAGATCCTATTTGCGTGCCAACCTAAGACATGCTTATCGGACTTTATGTATTAACGATTGGAAACCGTCGAGGTATTTGTGCAAATAGATATAATAGTTGCCGAAACTCTCCAAATAAAAAAATAAACTAAAATAATAACAATTATTATAAGTATACGAAAGATAAAGAACCCCATTTTTCTAGTTCCTATGATGCACTGGGAGCTTATAGATAGAAACGAATTGGTTTAAACAGTCCCTTGTGGCTCTGATGGAAACTAGATCAACGCATCGTTGGGTCAAGAGAAGTTCCGATTGAAGTTCAATATGAATCTTTTGGGACTTATCATGAGATTTATGCCCACTATCTAGTAGTGGGAAATAGAAAAAAAGAAATCCGTTCTATATACATTCGAACCACTCTTGGTCATATTTCTTTTTATAGAGAAATAGAGGAAGCCATACAAGGATTTAGTCGGGCCTATTCATACACTATCTAAACAAGGAAGTGAAATTCGGCGATGCCCCTTTCGGGGGGCATTCCGATTTGGCTAGTACCATCTTTTTTGCCGCGCAAATCCAGATTGAGATTGAGGAAAGGGAGTAAATTAAGTTTTCGAATCACTGACTCAGGCCCATTGTCGAATCCTACTTAGCAATTGTTGAATCCTACTCAGCCAAAAAAGGGGGTACTTATTTATGGCAGAACGGGCCAACCTAGTCTTTCATAATAAAGAGATAGACGGAACTGCTATGAAACGACTTATTAGCAGATTAATAGATCATTTCAAAATGGGATATACATCCCATATACTGGATCAAATAAAGACTCTGGGCTTCCATCAAGCCACTACTACATCGATTTCTTCAGGAATCGAGCGGAACAACAGAGTTTTCTTTTAGAGAAACACTACTATTATAGAGCTACGCGGTAGAAAAATTACGCCAATCCATTGAGATATGGTATGCTCCAAGTGAATATTTGAAACAAGAAATGATTTCGAATTTTTGAATAACGGATCCTTCTAATCCAGTCTATCTAATGTCTTTTTCAGGAGCCAGAGGAACTCAGGTACACCAATTAGTAGGTATGAGAGGGTTAATGGCAGATCCTCAAGGCCAAACGATTGATTTACCTATTCAAAGCAATTTACGCGAGGGACTTTCTAATGTCTCGGGAAGCGCTTCGACAGCAATTCGTTAGCCTAAAACAAGGGAGTGGTACTGTTCAGGACTACAATATGAAATGCGACAACTTGATGAGGTATGCTCAAGAGAGCGATAGGATAGATATAAAGCTTAGACCAATAGGCATCTTAGGAAAGCCAGTTTTTAGGAAAAAAAAGTATATTAGTATACTACCTCTTGGAGTTTCAGTTGCTATCCATTCTGTTTGAGTGCCATATAGCTTTTCCTATTCAGTTCTAGAACTAGTGGTTACAACGAATGAGCAATCTTGTGTATATCCAAGGTAAAGGGCAAGAGACTCTGTCAATTCATCCAATGAGTAAGCAGGACAGTGAAGTTAGAAATCCTTTAAGTCCCTCTTGAATTTAAGTAAACTCCGGCCCTCAAAAGTAAACAAGTTTTCAAGGGTAGGGGTAGCGTTTACCAGCCAGCAAGTAAGATAACAAAGCTCTTTTTTCAATAAGAAAAGGTAGTAGTTTTCCACGGCGGTGGGGTCTCAATGGAGAACTTTCCTGTTCATCCTACACTACAGCATAGGCAAGATCTCATCCTTCGGCGAATCTAGGGGCTCAGAAGAGTGTCACCAACGACGGTAAATCGGTGGGCCAAACCAAAGAAAGACTGTCTCTTTAATGACGTGGTCACGGGGATACGATCCGACAAGAGAGATGCTGAAGAATATGCCCTCCTCAAGTGGTCAAGCACTCGATCAGAACTAAATCATCCTGCGGCACTCACAACGTGAGCACATAGGGCAAGATAAAGAGAAGGATAAACGCTAAAGAGATCGTCAACTTCACCTTGGCATGCTTCCATCAGTGCCTCAAAACATTTGCTATTCTTATCTCTAGAAGGGTGCTTCTATTGTTGTAGTGTTTCTAGCGAAAGAGGATTTACAGTCCCACGCTAGTAGCCTGCCAGAACCATTAATACAGGGTTTGATCCACTGAACACTTGTTTTTATCTACGAAGAGTTGAGTTGCTACCTCGAGGTGTCGACTTAGCTATTTGCCGAGAAATAAGCACATCCTGCCTTCTACCCATTATATCGACGATTAGGTAGAGCTCTTACGGGGGCTAGGTTACCAGGATACGACCGTTCCACAATAAAACATGGCACTAATGTATCCCCTAAGGTCCCAACACCTTTTGATCAATACCGAAATCATAACATTTCTATATGATAATTTTAGATTGCTCTACCAGACCTAACTACCAAGATTGACCTCTCCATGCTCGTCATTTCTAGTGCTTGCACAACCTCCTGGCGCCTTATTTACTGACAATTCCCCGGGTGTAAGCCAGCACTTGCAAATGTCTTTTATTTCATTAAAAAACTCCTCTTTGTCGACATTGTCTTTTCCAAACATTCGAGGTCTTAGTTGCAAGTATGAGAAATGTTGGTTTTGGTTAATAAAAATGAAACATTCAGCACTGGATATTATTTGACAAATAAGCCTTTACTTAATTCACGCTTCGCCCTCAAAGTGCCAATTTAAAAGCGAACAGCTAGAAGCTCCCGCATCAGAAGCTAGAATTGACGCCACGGCATAAGGCATCGCCTCCATGCTATGTGCACACGGCCCCAAAGTGGAATGGCTAATTTGCACAATCTGGGAAGCCCGGCCTTCTCCCTCTCAGTTCCTCCGCAATCGACTTACCAGAAATCGTCGTGGCAACTCCACTTCAACCCCCCACTCTTTCCCGGTGCCTATACTTAGCCCTTTGAAAAGTCTTCTAGTACCTCCCGCGTGGCAGCCCGTCAGAAGCATGCCTCATAAGAATCTTTGTGGCGACGGTCGAAGCCTCCTCACTCAACTTCTGAATCAAACCACCTTCTGGCTTCGTACTACTACTACCTCCCAGGTCGTCGTTCTTTCCATTGCTTCGGGTTCCTTCCTCTGCTTCGGCGCTGCCAAACTCCTTCGTATTTACGTACACAAATTTGCTCTCTGGACCCATCTCTTGGTTCATCTTTTTGACCATCCTCTTCAATTTCTTGTTGTAACCTTCAGTGACTCGATTCGCGGATGCTAAACACTCCCCTATAGGCATGAACTCCAGAGCACGAATGTACGGTATACAACCGAGTGGCCCGACGTCGGACACAACAAACTTTCAAGCACCGAGTTCATTTAGCCTCTTAATCGAGGGAAAGAAAATAGAGGTCAGCAGCAAACAAGAGCAAGCGACACAAAACTACAGTAGGGATAAATTGGTAGAACCTTCTGATAAAATGTCAGATTGGAAACCAACACATCCAGAAAGTATGAAGGATAAGACTTCTCTCGTCCAAAGAACGGTACTGAAGGTGAAAGATACTCCAAAATGTCATTGGATCCTACAGCTACAATGAAGAGCGCCGTCTTGAAGAAATCACTTGCTGCTTCCTCCTCCATGTTCTCCAGTATCTGAGCTCTGGTCTTTTCAAAGTAGCTGATTTGCTGTCCTAGTGGAACTCTTCCAATCTACAAAGATGTTTCATAAGCAAGAAAGATTGGGGAAATATCCATAACTGCTACGCAATCAAGGAATTTGCATACATAAAAAGAACGGGTCTCATCAAATATGCCAGAAGAACCAGAGGTATAGTTGAAGAGGTATAGTTGATCCCACTGTTCTTCATTGCAGCACTTGAATTTGGAGTGGGTGGAGGAAATGATCTCTGCCTCAAGGCTTCACCTGAAAGCGTACTGACTGGAAATGTGAAATCTGCTATGCAATCACAGTAACTCATGAAATCCACACTTGACAGTACCAAGGATATCAGCAATTCTCATCCCATTTGCTTCCAGTTGGCTTGCTGCCAGAGAATGTGAAATAGAAAGCCTATCTTCGAATGTGCTTAGCCTTTCTCGAGGATATTACCTTTTCTTTAATCCTCGGCTTAAACCCTTATTTCATTCCATTACATGAATTCTGGACCCTATATATGCATTTTTCTAGCGCTAGGAATCGTATTTCTTTAATCCTGGGTATTGGGGTAGTCAAAGCAACAACTAGATAATCCAAAAGTGCTCTTCACCAGGAATCCATCCCCGAACCACTTGACTTGTACCTGGAATAGAGAATCAGCCAATGGAAAGCAAGGCTTGTAGTTAGATGTGGGAGATGCTCAAGACAGAGCGTGATGGCAAGAGTGGAGCGAATAATAACAGTTCTTTTTTTAGCAGAAAAAACTACAGCATCCCTTGCCCAGAGCCACAAACCATGTGCTTTCATTCAATTGTTAGATCAGATCATTTTTTTTAGAAAATCCTTGATTTTAGGAAAGTACCATACCAAGACGAAGAGGAATAAGGAAGGGCGAAGCATTGAGAAGAATGAAAGCCTAGTGATTGCAAGCAAGTTTGGAATTTGTTGTACCAGGCACGGGGAGCCTGTTTAAGGCCATAGAGCGCCTTTCTAAGTTTACAAACATGCTTTGGATAGGTTGGATCAGTCAAACCCAGTGGTTGAAGCATGTAAACCGGCTCTTCCAAGTCACCATGCAGAAAAGCATTATTGACATCCAATTGATGTAATGGCCAACCAAAAGATAAGGCAATGGTAAGTACAACACGTACTGATGTGGGTCGAACAACAGGGCTGAAAGGGTCTGTGAAATCTACTCCTTCCTCTTTGCTCCGCACCTTTGGCTACTAGCCGGGCTTTGAAGCGTTCTAACATCAGCTCTTCTTTATACTCGGTAAACCCATTTACTGCTCCCGATGTTGCCCGATTGTTCTTATACCACATTTCTAAGTTGCACGGGCGGGCTACCAACTCACATTTTGATGGATCTAGATTGTGGTTGTGTTTTGCGATATCATGAAGTGTTTCGTATATTGTCGTAAGTGGAAAAGGCGCGCAACATTCTCGATCAGATCTCTTCCTGGGTTTGTCTCCGCTTTTCTTGGGCTTCACTAGTAAATTCTTCGTTTCATTGCTTGTCTCATCTACACCTGACAAGATAAGGTCAGAGTGTAATCGGTGCGTGCTTGGCCCAGACGTTAATCTGGCAATAAGACGCAGTATGCTTTTCTCAAATGGTTTGGAGTAAGAGTGTATGGAAAGGCGCGGAGTTCGGAGTGGAATCAGCTACCTCAGTGCTTGCCTACATCTCATGTGAAAAAGAAACTCGCTAACGCTCGGGCTTCAACTCCAAACTTGTAGCACTGGTCAACGTACTATTCCTCTTGGCTCTACTACTCTCAAAGAGCATTCAACAAAGAAGATAGCTCTCTAGATCCTATATAGCTAGCTACTCAAGATATAAGTGAATTGTCTGTGCCGAACTTGCATAAGTAGAGCTGGGTCAGTTCAGGAATTTGCTTACGTTGTAGACTAGTGACTCGTTACCGTCAAGATGGTAAAGGCTGTCTTTTCTCACTTCAAACCAGGGGCATAGTTTCTTCTTTAGGTAAGGCTCCTCTCTGGAAGAAAATTTCATTGGCTCACTAGATATCGAGGCTGGTCAAGGTTCACCCAAACACGCAAATCGTAAACATAAAAATCCCTCGAATAAGAAATTTCAGAAATGTGATAGATCGGGCACTTTCTTCGTCAACATGGGAATCCGAAACAAAGACTAGCCTCTTCAACAAGGGAAGGCTATCTGCCTACATCCGCTTACATGGGACTACCTCCTTCCAAACAAACACTCTAATCATCGGCTCAAAATCGATCTATAGGCATAGGAGAATGAATCGGATAGGGCTACTACTTATTTTTAGGAGACTTACTTACGCGGTACACTTCCTTCCGTTCTCTTTCATCGGCGTTCTGGCTATCAAGTCAAAGGGTCTTTCGTGAGAAAAAAAGCTGCCAGATGGAGGCAGGCTTCTGAGAAATAGAAAGTCTCTTTTCGCTACTCCTTACTAATAAAAAAGTTAAGATCCTTACGCGTACTCTATTCGGGAAGAATGATCTTCGGTAAAAAGAGAAAGAAGTCTTCAATTAAGTTGTATTAATCCCAGCTTACTCTGGCATTGAATGGTTCCCCTAACCCTTCTTTATCTGACAGTATGAAAATCCCCTACATTAAGCATTTGGTTTTTATGTATCCCAGCTCTTGCCAGAATCTCCTTTGTTTTTCTTAACACTGTTGGCCCTCCTGTCAAACACCATTTCTCCCACTAGAGAAACTGAAAACTCCCCGACCCAAGAATCTAATAGAGTCACCTGAGACTCATCAACCGAAGAAGCAAAGGTGGTGACAGTGAAATAGGATCAGTCGAGCATATTCTAACCTCGGATTCTGAGTACGAAAGAAAGGGATTAAGGTGTATCCCGCCAAAACAAAAGACATACTGGGGATGCCATTTCCTACTAATATCAAGGAATTAAGAGGCTACCCTCATTCAGCTTTCGCAGGCCCGGGCACTTTGGAGTTTTGCTTGGCTTTTCTAGTGCTTCAAAAAGCAAATCTGGTTCGTGTGGGGCTAATGGTACAGTGATGCAAAATGTCAAGGGCGCGCAGCGTGGGCATATTCTGAGGCAGTGAATGAGTCCGTTCAAGACTTCGATCCTATGCTTTCCTAATCTAGCGACTTTTAGATTATTCTTATTCCCGGTTGTGTGAAAAAAGGTGTCCTTACTCATCTTAAACAAAAGGCTTAGCGCCCTCAACTTACCAATTTCACTATAGGCTGGCTCTTGGTGGAAAGGTTCAATTTCTAATTCTTTTCTTGGAGCTACAGATGTAAAGAAGAATTGAATGCCGGCTACTGCTTGATCTTATCCCTAGTCTCTAGGCTGGCTGGCCATAAACAACCAACTACTGCATAAAGAACAGAAGGATAGGGCTAAAACGTGGCTAGAAATGCGGAAAGCAATCAATTGAATCCAACGTGAGTCAACAGTGGGGTCTATTAGTGCGTTACCGAGGGTGGTATCAAAGGCATAAAAGGGTTCGAAAGTCATAAGCCACGGCGACGCATCCATTTTCTTGCTAGATGCTGACCAATTGGTCATGAACATCATAAGGCGTTGCTCTTCGTGAATCCCTGTCGTAGTATCAGCTACCCCTACTCGCTTAAAGCCCTTTACCAAAGAACTTCCACAATGGTTTCCCTTTGACATCTTGTAAGTCACAGCCTCCTTACCCAGCGAGTGAATGAACGAGCCAATAAACTGGTGATCGGTCCATTTACTATTTATTATAGTCTATGACGGAAGATCGTCTCTTTGCACATGAGATGCGTACTTTGTGGTTGGCCAGGATAAGCAAAGCCTACATCATCTAGGATTGCCATTGAAAATAAACCTTTCTATTCGGTCATCAACAGCTCGGGTCCATTTAGGCCCTGTTTGGTTGAGCTGTGGCTGTGGGAAAAAGCTGCTGTGGGCTGTGAGCTGTGGAAAAGCTGCTGTGGGCTGTGAGCTGTAGAAAAGCTGAAAGTTGTTTGGTTAAACAAGTATAAAATATACCTTTTATCATTATCTCTCTTGAAACAACTATGGAAGAGCTTTTTATTCCACCAATTTCGAAAAGCATAAAGCCAAAAGCCAAAAGCAGGGTCAAACCAGCTTTCAAAAATGAACTACGGAAAAGCAGCTGCTTCTGAAAAAACACCCTCCAAAAGCAGCCCCTTTGGTTGGGCTTTTGGCTTTTGGGGCCAAAAGCCAAAGCCAAAAGCCCAACCAAACAGGGCCTTAGCTTCAGTGACCAGATAGATCCATCATCTTCAAGGAGGAGGAAACATAAGTCCAATACGCGTTATGGAAGACTAGGGATTGCTAATCCGCCCACGTGGGAAGCCTTCTCCCTCTCAGGCTCAAGAGTCAAGATAGCCCTCCCTAAACAAGAAGCAGCTTATTCTTTCTACTATGTCGGATAAAGCAAACCAAAACGCGCAATGGCTTTCACGCTAGTTGCTCCATCCGTTGCTTGTTTCGTTTTGATGCATAAATCAACCTCTCGTTTAGGCAGTAATCCTAGTAGAGTCTCATGGAAGACGTCGGTAAATTCTGACACCACTGGAATAGATGATATGTTCTTGACCTCCGATTTCGTCTGCATGGGTGATACAAGGTAGGCGGTACAACCTGACTCGATTAGATGCTGTGCCTGTAAAGCTGAGATTGTCGTGATTCGATCACCAACTTGTCTGAATTGCAATGAAAATGGCTTAGTCCAGATCTAAATGGCTTCCTTTGGATCGACATTAACTTAGGCGTAGAAAGAGGTAAAAGCACGGGCATGGAAAAGGGATTATATGGCAAGCTGGGCTGGATGAAAGAAGCAACTACGCCTATGTTGGAGCCATTCCATTTGAATTGGCACTTTCTCCATCATGACTCATGGGAAGAGACATTGGCAATAATTCACCTTGGACAATTTATTTGTGAAAATTTATGTCTATTTAAATCACACATAAAAAAATCTGGTCAAATTTTCATTGTTAATATGGACTCCTTTGTTCTAAGAGCAGCTAAGCCTTATTTGGCCACTATAGGAGCAACTGTTCATGGTCATTATAGAAAAATCCTTTACAAAGGAGATAGGTTAGTTACGTTTATATATGAAAAATCGAGATCCAGTGATATAACGCAAGGTCTTCCAAAAGTAGAACAAATCTTCGAAGCGCGTTCAATTGATTCACTATCGCCGAATCTCGAAAGGAGAATTGAGGATTGGAATGAACGTATACCAAGAATTCTTGGGGTTCCCTGGGGATTCTTGATCGGAGCTGAGCTAACCATAGCCCAAAGTCGTATCTCTTTGGTTAATAAGATCCAAAAGGTTTATCGATCCCAAGGGGTACAGATCCATAATAGACATATAGAGATTATTATACGCCAAGTAACATCAAAAGTAAGGGTTTCCGAAGATGGAATGTCTAATGTTTTTTTACCTGGGGAATTAATAGGACTATTGCGAGCGAAACGAGCAGGGCGGGCTTTAGATGAATCGATCTATTATCGGGCAATCTTATTGGGAATAACAAGGGCTTCTCTGAATACCCAAAGTTTCATATCTGAGGCAAGTTTTCAAGAAACTGCTCGAGTTTTAGCAAAAGCTACCCTACGAGGTCGTATTGATTGGTTGAAAGGCCTGAAAGAAAACGTAGTTCTGGGGGGATTATACCTGTTGGTATCGGATTCCAAAAATTTGTGCATCGTTCCCCACAAGACAAGAACCTTTATTTCAAAATTCAAAAAAAATCTATTCGCGTCGGAAATGAGAGATATTTTGT
This sequence comes from Miscanthus floridulus, assembly GCF_019320115.1. NCBI lineage: Eukaryota > Viridiplantae > Streptophyta > Magnoliopsida > Poales > Poaceae > Miscanthus > Miscanthus floridulus. The sequence continues at coordinate 47,330,567 of NC_089585.1, forward strand.
TTCTCCATACAGAATTAGTTTCTTCTGATTCTGACATAACAAACAATTTCTATGAAACATCAGAGACCCCGTTTACCCCTATTTATATGATTTAAGTATACATAAAGCAATTTTTTTACTTTAATTTAAACTATACTTTTGACCTTAGAATGCTAACAGGTCTGATTTTCTATTTTGTATTTGAATTTGAATTGTATTTTAATAAGTAAAAGAAGTCAGTTAATTCATTAAGGCTATGTTTATACCGTGTATCAATGGTCAATTATGAGTAGAAGGTTCCATCGGAACAATGATTATTTATTTCAAGCTATTTCGGCTCTTTCTTAATCTTCAAAAAGAAATTAATTCCGTAATGGTAAGACGAAAAAAGAAAAAATAAAAAGAAGTGTGAAAAAAATGACAAGAAGATATTGGAACATCAATTTGAAAGAGATGATAGAAGCGGGAGTTCATTTTGGTCATGGTATTAAGAAATGGAATCCCAAAATGGCCCCTTACATCTCGGCAAAGCGTAAAGGTACTCATATTACAAATTTTGCTAGAACAGCTCGTTTTTTATTAGAAGCTTGTGATTTAGTTTTTGATGCAGCAAGTCAGGGAAAAAGCTTCTTAATTGTTGGTACCAAAAAAAGAGCAGCGGATTTAGTAGCATCAGCTGCAATAAGGTCTCGTTGTCATTATGTTAATAAAAAGTGGTTCAGCGGTATGTTAACGAATTGGTCGATTACCAAAACTAGACTTTCTCAATTTAGAGACTTAAGAGCAGAAGAAAAAATGGGAAAATTCCACCATCTCCCAAAAAGAGATGCGGCAATCTTAAAGAGAAAATTATCTACCTTGCAAAGATATCTCGGCGGGATCAAATATATGACGAGGTTGCCTGACATTGTGATCGTCCTTGATCAGCAAAAAGAGTATATAGCTCTTCGGGAATGTGCCATTTTGGGGATTCCTACTATTTCTTTAGTCGATACAAATTGTGACCCAGATCTTGCGAATATATTGATTCCTGCCAATGATGACACTATGACTTCAATTCGATTAATTCTTAACAAATTAGTATTTGCAATTTCTAAGGGCCGTTCTCTCTATATAAGAAATCGTTGATTAAGAAGAATAGTTAATTCTTGAGCAACTGCGTAGATTTATAGGATTAATTACTATTATTTTTGTTTTGCATAGATAAAAGAAGGGGAATATTGATATATATTAGAGGGTATTGATATATATTATGATCTGATGTGATTTCTTGGTATATTAAATATAAGATTAATACTTCAAGTTGCTGAGTTGAGAAAGAGATGCTTGAATCAAAAGAATTCCTTTTTTGAAGTTCAATTTTTATCAGAGGACAATATGAATATTACACCATGTTCCATTAAAACACTCAAGGGGTTATATGATATATCGGGTGTAGAAGTAGGCCAACACTTCTATTGGCAAATAGGAGGTTTCCAAATTCATGCCCAAGTACTCATCACTTCTTGGGTCGTAATTACTATTTTGCTAGGTTCAGTTATCATAGCTGTTCAGAATCCACAAACCATCCCGACCGATGGTCAGAATTTCTTTGAATATGTCCTTGAGTTTATTCGAGACTTGAGCAAAACTCAGATTGGAGAAGAATATGGTCCCTGGGTTCCCTTTATTGGAACTATGTTCCTTTTTATTTTTGTTTCGAATTGGTCAGGTGCTCTTTTACCTTGGAAAATTATAGAGTTACCCCATGGGAGACACTCAAGGAATACGAAGAAAGCTGTACCCGGATAGTTCACATAGGCCTGGCTTGGTTGTAAGAGGAGCTCCTGAATGTTTGGAGAGTTGTTCACCCACCACGGCACCATGACTTATCAGAAGTAGCATGTATTGGGATTGGGGGAGATGAATCCCGGGCCTGGCCAGAGAACATTAGTAAGTCTGCGGATCACTCTTTTTCTATGCTTTTTCAAGAAATCAGTTTTCCCCCATTCCTTTAGTAAGAAGCAAGCCCCTATACCTTGAGGAGATATCATAAAGCTACATCACAATCAAATTGAGGGTGATCTCTCCACAATGCTGCCCAACACTCTGAACAACGTCCTGTACTCAAATAGGAAAATGCAAACTATCATGTTCCAGAGCTTTAGCCACAGTAATCTCCTGTTCATAGCAAGCTGCAAACAAAGTTGGATATAGGTGTGCCAGTGTACAGTCACATAAACATCTATCATTCCATAAAAATATATCCAAACATTTCCAACGAAGTATTTACAGCCTAACTCAATGTTGTGTTTCTTAGAGACAACACCATTTTATAATGGTGAATACATCTTTTTTTCTTTTATACATTTTTCTTATTATTTGCTTCCAAAGACCTGTGATAGTGGGGTCCTTGAAATGAAAGCACCACTTAGCAATCAATGCCCTGTTCATTTCTAAGAGATTCTGTATACCCAAAACACCATCAAACTTTTTTCTACTTACAGAGGAACATGAATATCTCTTTTTCTATATGAACCATGCCAGAGAAATGTCCTAGCGAGTTTCGATCTTCAATTGGAGTTCTTTGGACAGCCGGCTATAAAATAAGTTTATGAAGATGAGGTCTATTTCAAGTAACCTGTAAGGGAAAATATTTACACTTAAAGTTTTAAAACGGCATTGAAGGCAAATGGCTTCCAAGCTAGTGACTCGTATGGATCATTTAGCTCGGCTGTCTCCTTTTGAGGGCCAAGAAGACTACTTGGTGAGGAAGGAATTTTCTAGAAACTCAGACTTTGAATGGATCGTGCGGACTATAACTCAGACACTGACTTTCTGGAGGTAGCTAAACTCACCATGGAATAAGGTTATTCATCTTATAGAGACATTCCTACATCAAAGATGAGGGGAGGGGCTAAAACGTTCTTAATCCACTCCCCGAACAAAATAAAAGGCTCCGTCCCTCAAGTTTGAGCCTAGCGCAAAAGCCGATTCCAAATTTTATATTTCCTGGCAAGTCTATGAGAGTCCTATTATGGATCCTCTGATCTTTAGCTTGAATGGTCATGTTTTTACATAATTAGGTCTTTCTTCTGAGCTCTTCTATTACGGTACGGAAAAATCAAACCTATCACTCTCTAAGAATGGGTCAAAAGAATTCAAGCTAGGGGAGCCTCTCTAACTACCTATACTACGCCCCCATTGATTGGAAACCCTCGGGGAAAATGATCCCATAAACAATGGAATTATACAGTACGAAATAGCAAAAAAACAGACTAATTTGATTCTAAAAAATAGATAATAGATATGGGCTTTCTGCTCAAATTGTCCCGACAAGGAGAGATATGAAATATTTGAATCAGATTGGATTTCGTAGTATACCAATGAGCCAAACTATTACTATTTCATCTAACTTGAATAACCAAGGACTGAATTTGACTATGGATTCTGATAACTCGAGAAGTTTTGATTTAGTTATGATCCAAAGAGAAAAAAAGAAAGGTTTAACAAGCCATGAGAAAATAGAGTAAAGTAACCATACGTTCTGTTTGCAGAACGTGTATACGCCATACAATCGAAATAGAAACATGGGACGATTCTAGAATTTGGAATAGATCCATGGGGATGAGAGAAGTTGTTGAGAAATATGAAATTGGAAAGGAAGTCGAACTCCCTATGGAACCTGTGATCGGTTGTACCTGTACTTGCAGGGATACGAAAACTCGCTATTCACTCAGTTTCTGGTCAATAATAAGATTATGTAGGAGAGATGGCCGAGTGGTTCAAGGCGTAGCATTGGAACTGCTATGTAGGCTTTTGTTTACCGAGGGTTCGAATCCCTCTCTTTCCGTTTCTATTAATTGACCAACGTTACCGACCACAATGTATCAAATCAAATAGATTTCCGCAATAATACCTACAGCTTCCCCCAATTCGACCGGATCCCCATGAGTGGGACTCCGCCCATAACATAATTGACAGATCCAAGATGTGCTCCGGCAAGTAAAGGGGGTTCTAATATAATATATATTGGTTGTGCTCGAAATGGTTGTGCTCGAAAGGCAGTTATGAATCGATTGACTAATCCGATTCCAATATCTTGATTTTGAGAAGCAATGCATCGTGAACCAATATATATATCGTCTGCTAATACACGACCAATTATTGTTTGGACAAAAAGTTTTTCTGTCATCCCATTTTGAGGACTCACAGAAATACCTTGGATAGTACCACAATCTCTTCTACGCACAATAATATGTTGAACTACTTCAACAAGTCTACGTGTAAGATAGCCAGCATCCGCTGTTCGTACAACAGTATCTACAACCCCTTTTCGGGCTCCGTAGCAGGAAATTCTATATTCTGTCAAAGAAAGTCCCTCGCGTAAATTGCTTTGAATAGGTAAATCAATCATTTGTCCTTGAGGATCCGCCATTAACCCTCTCATACCTACTAATTGGTGTACCTGAGATGCATTTCCTCTGGCTCCTGAAAAAGACATTAGATAGACTGGATTAGAAGGATCCGTTATTCAAAAATTTGAATTCATTTCTTGTTTCAAATATTCACTTGTAGCATACCATATCTCAACGGATTGGCGTAATTTTTCTACCGCGTAGATCCATAATAATAGTGTTTCTCCAAAAGAAAACTATGTTGTTCCGCTCGATTCCTAAAGAAATCGATGTAGTAGTGGCTTGATGGAAGCCCAGAGTCTTTATTTGATCCAGTATATAGGATGTATATCCCATTCCAAAATGATCTATTAATCTGCTAATAAGCCGTTTCATAGCAGTTCCGTCTATCTCTTTATTATGAAAGACCAGGTTGGCCCGTTCTGCCATACATAAGTACCCCCTTTTTTGGCTGAGTAGGATTCGACAATGGGCCTGAGTCAGTAATTCGAAAACTTAATTTACTCCCTTTCCTCAATCTCAATCTAGATTTGCGCGGCAAAAAAGATGGTACTAGCGAAATCGGAATGCCCCCCGAAAGGGGCATCGCCGAATTTCACTTCCTTGTTTAGATAGTGTATGAATAGGCCCGACTAAATCCTTGTATGGCTTCCTCTATTTCTCTATAAAAAGAAATATGACCAAGAGTGGTTCGAATGTATATAGAACGTATTTTTTTTTCTATTTCCCACTACTAGATAGTGGGCATAAATCTCATGATAAGTCCCAAAAGATTCATATTGAACTTCAATCGGAACTTCTCTTGACCCAACGATGCGTTGATCTAGTTTCCACCGGAGCCACAAGGGACTGTTTAAACCGATTCGTTTCTGTCTATAAGCTCCCAGTGCATCATAGGAACTAGAAAAATGGGGTTCTTTATCTTTCGTATACTTATAATAATTGTTATTATTTTAATTTATTTTTTTATTTGGAGAGTTGCCGCAACTATTATATCTATTTGCACAAATACCTCGATGGTTTCCAATCGTTAATACATAAAGTCCGATAAGCATGTCTTGGGTTGGCACGCAAATAGGATCTCCAATAGCGGGAGACAGGAGTATGAGAAAACATAAGTAAACGGGCTTCCGCTTGAGCTTCCAAGGATAAAGGTAGGTGAACAGCCATTTGATCCCCATCAAAGTCTGCATTGAAACCCTTACACACTAATGGATGTAAACAAATAGTACGTCCCTCTACTAAAGTGGGTTGGAAGGCCTATATGCCTAATCTATGCAGGGTAGGTGCTCTATTCAACAGGATGTCCCTGCATAACTTCTTGAAGTATTTCCCATACAATGGGTTCCTTTTCCCAAATTTTCCTTTTAGCAATCCTAACATTAGAAGTAGCACATTTCGTGATTAAATCGCGAATTACAAATAGCTGAAAAAGCTTTATTGCTATCTCTAGAGGTAATCCACATTGATGTAATGAAAGCGAAGGACCCACAACAATGATAGAACGCCCCGAGTAATCGACCCGTTTCCCAAGCAGAGTCTCACAAAACCTCCCCTCTATACCCTCAATTACATCTGAAAGTGATTTGTATACTTTATTGTGACCATCCCTCGTCGGTTGCCCGTGGGACCCACTATCAAGAAGTGTATCCACGGCTTCTTGTACCAATTTTTCCTGGCACATTACTAAATCTGCTGGTGCTAATTCACTTCTTTTTAATAGATAGGCAAGGTTGTTCTTCCGACGGATAACTCTCTTATAAAGTTCATTAATATCCGAAGTCACTACTTTATCCCTAGACCTATAAACAATGGGTCTCAATTCGGGAGGAAGAACCAGTAAATTGTACATACGAATGTCAATCTTCATTTTTGTATATTAATACACTGGTAGGGGGCGATCAGGCAAATCCCAAAGCTGACCCCCGAACTGCTGCTGGACTGCTCTACTGATCTTCTCTCTCTTCAGACTCACTGAACCTTCTCAAAGACTCCTTTTGCACTGAGAACACAATTCCTCCTTCTCACAAGAAGGCAAACCTTGTACGTTGATCGAATCTTCTTTCGCATCTAGAAGAGAGGCTGTGGGCTATCTGAGAGAGTGGTTCGGGTGACTAGCGGAGTCATTGATTAAGCAGGTCAGATGGGCTTAGTAGGGCTCAAACCTACAATATCACCGTTATGAGCGGTACGTTTCAACCAATTAAACTATAAGCCCAATTGGATCTCTACATGTCGGGAAGAGCGGACAGAAAGAGGAGACCCTTTGCTCTATCTCCTTCTTCCTCTTCCCGAGGCCCCGGAGTAACTGAAAGGAAAGCCCTATTAAAGAAGCTAAGTGACTTTCGTCACTCAAGTAGTGAGTTTGAGAGTGGCCATTAGGGCGACCACTTGTACTTCTAGGCCTTGGCGAACTATAGTCTTGTTACGCAACACAGCTTCACTCGATTCAGTAAATCAATAGTTCAAACCAGCCCACTAATAGCTTAGATAGTGGCCCTTCCACTTTGGTATAGTTGACCCTACCTATTGACTCAAGGTAAGACCTCTGACTCAAGGTTCATAGGAAGGGGGAACCCAGACGTAGTGGGATGTAGGCTTCAGTTGTTTTGGTACTTTTGCACTACCTATGTCTTATTATTTATTTTGTAACTGACTTTTCACCGGCAGGTCAGTAGGCCTTTTAGAAGGCGAACAAACGAAACCACGGGCGCTAGCGCTATCTTGTTTGCTCTTGTCAACTGAAGTCGCGCGTAGCGCCAACTAACTGATAGCTGATAGAGCACGGAGCCCCGAGTCTAAGCGAGCAGAGCCATTTCTTTCTACTGTCGTCAAAAGAAAAAAAGTACTAAAGGCGAAGGGCATTATGTTGTACAACTACTTTGGTTTTGGTATAGTTACAAAGGTAACCGGTAGGTGACTATTGAATCGATAGTAGTTACGAAAGGGGAAATAGCTCAGTTGGTTAGAGTGCTGGTCTGTCACGCCATAAGTCATGGGTTTGAACCCCGTTTTCCCCGCACAATCTTCCTCTTCCTGCCCAACTCATTTTGTCTTCACTAGAAGCTGCTGATCCCAGCGTAGCATTCAAGACAATTGTTCCTTCTTTGGTCTCCCTCCACCCCCTTCGTTTGTTGTGGGTCGCGTCTCACCGCAGGCACTTAATGAATGAGTGAAGATCTTCCTTCCCCCCTTGTGTCTTACCAAGGACTGAGTTCCCACTTGTGGCGAAAAAAAGTATACCATCCCACCCGGCCTCCCCCCGGGGGGTTAAGGTTCCTCTCAGAGACTGCCAGTCTATAAGAAGCTGGTAGAGCTTTAGCAATTGGACCACATCCATCCATCCTCCTGCCTAAACAGTGACGCCTTTTCTTGTTCGTTCTTCGAATTACGCTAGTGGAGACTAATTCCTTCCGGCTAATGAAGATACTACCCCAGTCTTCCCATTCATTCCCAGTGGATCCTTCTTATCCCTTTTCATTGAACGAACCAAGTTCACCTATACGAGAGTGAGGAATAGAAATCCTACAATCAACTTCCCACTTTTGATGTCCTGTTTGACGATTCTGCTGCGTCTTTAGAAAAGAAAAAGGAGAAGGACAGGGGTCACTAGTCAGAAAAGCTATAACTATCAATTCGAATTCAGAATGAATCAAATCTCCCCAAGTAGGATTCGAACCTACGACCAGTCAGTTAACAGCCGACCGCTCTACCACTGAGCTACTGAGGAAGAACGGACTTAAGGAAGCTGACTCTCGTTCTTTGGACCAACCAACCGAAAAGAAAAAAAGTTCGTCACTTTTTCTCTTTCACATACACCGGGAGAAAGGGTGATGATAGCAATCCCCTTTGCCTCCCCAGCCGGGGAGCCCCCAGGACAGGACAAGGGGGGCGGTGGTCAACCATCAACTCTCGATATGCATATTGATCAATTGATCTCTGTGTCCTGCTAGTTTGCTAAGTAGACTCACTCTACCGAGGGGCAACTAAGGTTGGTTCCTGCCAATTCCCTTGCTGATCAGCAAGGGAATTGGCAAGTATGAGAGAGGACTCTCTCTGTCTCTCTGAGTTTCAACTACTAAGTGTAGCTCTTAAGAAGTTCAGCTATTCTAAATGTAAATAGATTCCGATCAAGCAAGCAGGAGAAGGTGGTCCTTTCATCTCTCTGTCTGCTCCATGCTCTATAGCCTAAGGATCATGAGCAGGTTTAATGCTAGAAAAAGGAGATCTGCCTAATCATTTTGGTAGATGAAGTAGTGGGAGGTCACAAAGGAAGTAAGGGGGCGTGTTAAGTTGAGAATTTCGAACATTGTAGCATCCTTTTGACGGTTGGGCTTTGAGTTGAGTTCTTTTAAGAACTCTTAATATGAAAATACACATCATAAAATGACGCATCGAGCGAGACCATTCTGTTTCATTGTGAATGAAAGACGTTTTCGACCAACAACATCTACTCATATCTAGCTTCGTGTCATTTTTGAACACTGCGATCAGCAAGCAGCAAGCGGGGGAGAGTCAAGTCAAGTACAACACAGGACTGACGGGGTGGGGCGCGCCAAAGCAACCCGGGACCCCTCCGGGGTCACTACAAAAGCGCTGGCGCCTTCTTTTGAAGGTGAAAAACTACGCTTCAAATAAACCTAAGAAAAAGAAAAGGGTTGCGCTAATGGCAAGGAGCAAGAAAAGGGCAGCTAGCTCGAAATCAGATAAATCGAATACCTCCTTTCAGTTATGAGAGAGAACTCCAAGGCAGGATTCAGCCGCGTGGGGAATGAAACAACATTAATGGAATGAGTTGAGGCCTCCTGCTCTTTTTGAGAGTCAGGGGCAAGCCCGGCCTAGCGCTTTAAAAAGGGTTGTCTGCATTACTGGAAAAAAAGTAGTAAAATAAAAGTAGGGGCCACGTAGACTATTCTGAGGTGGTATGCTAAATCCATGATCAACTGATGTAGCTAGTGTGACTAAAGCTGCAGCTATTGGCTTAACAGGTTCTAAACTCTCCCACCCGATAAAGGAATTGAAAGACTACCCCGGGCCATGTAGACTATTCCCTTCCGCGGACATTCTTTTATAGTCTAGAAGGAAAGTAGCAAAGCCGAACACAAATACACATGCAAATTGCGTCGACTACCTCATCACTATCCAAAATGGGGGATACCGCTATTCATACATGGATGGACGAGGGACTCCGCTGACAACATCAGTAGATGACTTTTCTCTTTTCTCGCGGAATGCTATTAACGTTGGAAAAAACACAGCTCTCAAACTCACCCGGAGGGTGATAGGTAGAAGCATTAGTACCTAACGGAGCGGTATCTAACCAAAAAGGGAGGTGATGTTCTTTTTATAAACAGGATGGAGCATGGCTTCCTTTCTTCTTAGATACATTTCATTCATTCCATTTCTCTATAGTTTACACTATAACATCTTGCTAGTCCTGACAGATCTCGAAAAGGGTGGGGGCACTAGAACCAAATCTACATACACATCGAAACTTCCTATCTCAGCCAAGCTAGCACCTTCATCCCACCAATGCATTGTACGACTCTCCACCCTCCGCCTCGCCTTTTCCTCCCTCATGAAATCCAAATTTCCCGCAATGAAATTCGATTTCGTTCATGTCGGCAGTTGGCAAAACGGCCCTGAGATCCGGGACTGGTAAAACATGGGTGCCCCATTTTCTTTTCCGTGCTCCGCCTTAGTGCCCTTATGAAGGCGGCGGGGAGTCCTTAGCCTTTGAACCAAACTCTAGGGAACGCTCAATTGCCTGACGTCTCAACTTCAATGGTGAACTCAGTGACATACACTGAAATGGATTGCATCTATTGTTCCAAACAAGGCTGATATTAGTAGGGCAAGCCCTTCCATGCAATTTCTTGCTTCGCTCTACAGACGAAAGTGCCGGATAGTCAATGGTAACCAGAAGATCTATGGTTTTCGAGAGAAGGTAATTGGAAAAATGATTCATTCCTTTGCTTTCTTTCAGATATATATTCAATAAGATGATCTGACCTTACTTGAAAACTAGATTCATGAAGAAGCCCAAAAAGTGCCGGGCTTAGTGCAGCCCAGTTCCTAGCCAGTGTTCAGTTATTTTTTCAGAGCTGTCCTCCAGTGCGAGTTCCCTTTAAGCTACTCTCTATTTGAAGCCAAAGTCACTATTTTTATCTTTCCTGTTATTTCGTACCTAGTAGTATATATATATATATGGAGAATACCAAAAAGCTATCAATTACGCATAGGAGTTGTATAAAAAAGGGCCCTGACTTGTTGAAGTGCTTATTTTTTAGAGAGATTTACTTTTCTTTCAAAAGGATACATCAACCTGTAGTGAACCGGGCCACCGAGCTTGCTTTTACCGCTCTTACAGCTCTCCCTCTTCTTTTTTTTGGTAGTTTGGCCAGGAAAGAGAAAGAGGAATGTACCCATTTCTATTTATCCATTCTCATAGAAAGTACCCAAAATGTTTTTTAATGTATGGAGCAGGCGTATGAGTTGATATCTTCAAGAGTCAAATCCTTTTCTTGCCCACCCAGCCATAAAAAGAAAAAAATTGTTACGAGCGGTCTTCTCAATCTCCAAAATGGAATTGAAAAGCTCCAATTTCCATAATGGTAGCGGGGAAATATCTTCCTCTTCCTACCTGACTCATTTTGTCTTCACTGGAAGCTGCTGATCCCAGCGTAGCATTCAAGACAATTGTTCCTTCTTCGGTCTCCCTCCACCCCCTTCGTTTGTTGTGGGTCATGTCTCACCGCAGGCACTTAATGAATGAGTGAAGATCTTCCTTCCCCCCTTGTGTCTTACCAAGGACTGGGTGACCTCTCCACAGTGCTGCCCAACACTCTGAACAACGTCCTGTACTCAAATAGGAAAATGCAAACTATCATGTTCCAGAGCTTTAGCCACAGTAATCTCCTGTTCATAGCAAGCTGCAAACAAAGTTGGATATAGGTGTGCCAGTGTACAGTCACATAAACATCTATCATTCCATAAAAATATATCCAAACATTTCCAACGAAGTATTTACAGCCTAACTCTTTGATTCACCCCCCAAACCCCCCAATCAAGGGGGGCTTACCTCGATAGACTTCCCTTCCCGAAAGGAAAGTCTATCTGTCTCTCCGATAAGGTTCCCTCCCCAAGAGGAAACCTTGTCTCATTGTCAAGGGAATAAAACAATCGATAATAATATTCCGAAATAAACATATCATGATATCAGGACGGGCTGATATTACTTCAGGTTTAAAACAAGCTTGACCTGATGGTTCCCTTAAGCAAGGAAGGCATACGGCGCGGAGACGAAGGAGGAGGAGCGCGGCCGCAAGGAGGTGGTGGTGGTACTGGTGGGCCCACCGGGCAGCGGCAAGTCCTCGTTCGCCGAGGCCGTAGTTGGCGGCTCCACCGCCGGCCGCCACTGGGTTCGCTTCTGCCAGGTGGGTCCTCCGTCGCTCTTGGTCTCAATGAGTGCAAATGTGCTGACCATTGCTATTTGCTAGTTATCTATATGGTTCCAGCTATTATCGCTCCATCCTGATGCCCGACGTCATTGAGGTGATTGGAGTACAGGTCAGGGGGGAGCATCATCGCAGCGCATTTGCATATCGATGTCCACTCAGATATTGGATCAGGGCCTAGTTCCTCTCAAGGTAGCTACTGCAATCTTGATACACCTGTGATCAGCTTAGGGCCTGTTTAGATTCTAAAAAATTTTACGCAGTACCCGTTACATCGAATCTTGCGGCACATGCATAGAGTACTAAATGTAGACGAAAAAAAAACTAATTGTACGGTTGGGTGAGAAATCGCGGGACAAAACTTTTGAACCTAATTAGTCCATAATTAAACACTAATTACTAAATACAAACGAAAGTACTACAGTAGCCAAAATCTAAAAATTTTTGGATCTAAACGAGACCTTATTTACAAAGGAACTCTGTGTGTTCCGTTACTCCCTACTTTTGGTTATTAAATTTGCATATCGATGTCCACTCCCTTCACAAGGCGATGAATAGACGGAATGCTGTGTGGCTGCTTGCATTTGCATATATACTTACATCGGAGCCACAAGGAAAGTTCGTTGAAAGAACCTTACTAATAAGTTAACATACAATGGCCAATGGAGGCTTTTTTTTTTTGTTTAATAAGGAAGAGAGCGTCTGTATAGCTACTGAAAAGCTACTTCAGCACCTCCTTGGCATTGTTTGGCGCCCAAGAAACAGAAAGGTATGGTTTATCCTTCTATAGGCGTTCTTGTTCTAAACAGTCAACCCGATTTTTTTTATACGAGACGGTTAAAATAGGATGGTTGCAGCAATCATCTCTACCAAAAATCATCTAGAAATCAAGATCATTTTTACGGATATGAAACTTCTAACGTTTTGTCTCACCGCATATTGAAATTAAATTCATTTCTAGTGGTAATCGGTAACATGGTCTGTCTCAAAAAAGTCATTTTCGAAAAACTTAAAATCAGCCATAAAATGGAAAACACATTTCCTATCCTACAGGTAACTAAAAGTGAAGATGAACTAGCAGCAAGGAGAAGGTGCTCAGTCCTAAGGATGAGGATGAGTACTGATCGTTGGATTAAGATTAGTTGGATGATGTTTGTTGCCTGAAAAGAAAGCAAAAATCAGACGTATGTGATTTAGCAACTCTCCTATAGCATATGACGTCTTACGATGTCGACGATAGATCTTGCTACTTCCTTCTTCGTTCTTCGGATTTGAACGATTCCAATAGCTGTGTGGTTTCCAAACATTAATTAGGGGGCTCTCGATTTAATCTTAAATCAAGAGGCCTCTCCATTTAGATTTTACCAATGTCGATAGGCTATTATTCCTACAATTTACAGAGTACAACACCTAATCTTAACAACTTTTATTAAAGCAATGTTATTTGGAAAAAAATCGAAACTTGGCAATTTCGTCACTCATGATGTGAACGAATGCAACTAAGACTTTCTTGGCTTTCATATATATAATGTATTGTTGACTATATCGAAGTGAACACGTGCATCAACATTACTAGGTTTACTTTACTGTTTCGCCTTAAGCCTGTATTTTACTACTTGTGATAATGTTTACAGATGGAGAAGGATGAAGTTATCATGAGTTCCATCACTGTCATACACGCAATCTTAACTATTCAAGTTCGTACTTGCCTTTGTGCACGCGCAAATGCATTATAGGTTTGCTTACCTCAATGCATTCCCTCGGCAAGTCGGCATCTCTAGAAAACCGTATGTTTTGTTATCACAAGCTTAATAGTCATAGCTTCGCAAAAAAAAAAAAAAAATGATAATAACACTATAACAGTCGTAGAGATCGATTTCAGGTCAGGTTACGATAGGCAACTAATTGACCTCTTCAGTCCAGCAACTTGCATTGGGTCCGCGTTTGAATCTTGTTACCACAAGGACAAAACAAAACATACATCCGGACCAAGTCTGAAATATTTCAAAAATGACCATTTGTTACTGTACTTACCATCAAAAGTACGTAGCCGGTGGACTCGAACTGTGGGAAGAATCATTCAATGTGTACGTGTGTGCCCCATCAACCAACATGAATTACTAACAAGTGCGCAGTGACGTCCGAGTGATATTGGTTAGGATCCCTATATTGATTAATACAAGTTGTGAACATAACACGGTATGCCCTGTGAATCGCATTATATTTTGGGAGATAAGGCTCCGGATTAAAAGAGGCGAGCATGAATGGACGCCGCCTCTATTAATGGAGCGAGGCACCTAGGCAAAAGGTGTGTCTCTGTAATGCATTAACACTCATTTCTGCTAAAGCATTAAAAGAGACAGTTTTCATAAAAAAGTTCACCTCTATTAAAACATTAACAGAGGCGGTCCGATTAGGACATCCACCACTATTAATTTATTAATAGAGACGGTCATCTTAAACTATCTATGGTGTTAATCGGCTATTAAAAGATGTAATAATCATGTCCGCAGTGTTAATCAGCTGTTAGAAGAGGTGATCAGTTTAAGACGTCCGTATCTTCTACGAGTAATGATTAACAGAGGAACCCTCTCTGTAATAATGAGCCTCTATTAATGAGTGCCTATATAAGGACCTATAAAGGGTGCCAAACCAAAATTACTTTTCAAGTTAATTTTAAAATACAATTTTCAAGATTCTATTTTATCTTTTCTGTCCAACTAGGCGTGCAGTTTCGCAATGTTGTGAAAACCATTCAAGAACTGAGGGTCCCCAAAGCAAGAACAGTGGCAGAAAACATCAAACTTTTGAGAAATATAAATGAATTACACATCATTAAATAGAAAGTTTACAGCACGAGAAACTGAAACATTCTCAAGTCTCAACATTTCAGTAAACCGTGAATGTATCACATGTTGAAGTAAGTGCTTAGAGACTGAATGACACAATGAGCAGATGCCTTGCACTGTTTGTGGTAAGCCGTATAGGTGTGTACGTTACCTCTTCCTCAATCCTCACTGCATTAGTAGTTCTGTCCATCCACCTTTATAGTGATACATTGATGATCTAAAAGGAGCGCCTCAGCAGCCTTCCTCACTGCATCAACTGTCGCCATGGCGCCCGCATCATGCTTCTCAAACTCGAGGACCAAATGCTTCAGGCTCGACAGATGCTCTAAGCCAGACACGCCACTCATGTCATCAGCCTGGCCTTTCTCGAACCTCAGCTCAAGTGCTTGGATCTTTGGCAGTACAAGGGGCTCAAATGTCACTGATGGTGATGTGCACCGGATGCACAGTTGTTTAACAGTCTGGAGCCTATCAACGGGGAACATGATTTGCTTCTCATTTCCAGGCTTTTCAGTTGCATAGTAATACAGTTCCAGTTCCCTCAAGTTATCGTCCTTACTGAACTCTTCCACGACGTTGGCAGAGCTCTTCGTGATACCAGCGCATGACAATGACCGCATGGCTTTCATCTTATCCATCCCGCCAGGCAGCTTGGCATTCCCAGCAAGCAAATGCATTAGCTTTTCCAGCCTGACAATACTGGGAGGCAGCTCTTCCACCTTTGTTGACCTCACATCAAGTGTCTCCAAGCACCTTAGATCCCCAATTGCTGGTGGGAGTTCACTGGTATCAGTGCCTTTGAGGCTCAGGTACCTCAGCAGCACCAGCTTGCATAGGCCATCCAAGCACACAGGACCATTGCAGCCTTCGAGGTCCAGCACACGCACCACTTTCAGATCAGTCAGATGAGGGGTGGCACTGGCGTGACCAAAGACAGTGACTGAGCGAACATGAGTTAAGTCAGTAGACTCATTTCGAGCTGCAGGTTGATCTTCCTTGCTATTGTTCTTCAAATTCAGGGATAGCCGACGGACAGTTCTGTTGTTGTTTGGGACATGTTGAGCATCTGTCAGAGTGGCAAAGTTGTCTTCCATGGACTTGCAAACAATGAAATCATATATCACTGGGTGGACTCTGCAACGCCTTGGGATACTATCATGGTTCAGACCCAATGATTGTACCAAGTTTCTGCCAATTAGCTCATTCAAGTAACTGATTGCTGTCTCCTCTTTGCTTCCAGCGATGAATCCTTCGGCGATCCATCGCCTCACTAGGCGCTCTGTCTCAATCTCTGAATTCTCAGGAAATATGCTCAGATACAGCAAACATGACCTGAGATGTGGCTGTAGATCGTTGTAACTAAGATCGAGTATTTGCTTGAGCCCCATCTAACCCATCTGGATGTGAACTGCATAGCAAGTTCAATCCATGCTTTTCCCATTCATCTCTTGATTGCTTGTGTGCTAACTTGGCTGCTATGCTAACCACAGCAAGTGGCAGGCCAGCACACCTTCTCAGAACCTTTGTAAAAGCATCCTCCAGATGTTGTGGACAATCATTCCGGCTGCTGAAAGCTTTCTGCAGAAACAATTCCTTGGCTTCATTGTCAGTAAGGAGGCCGATCTTGTGGACAAATTTGCTAACCGGAATGATGATTGGTGGGCAACGCATCATTCCTTGTTGTGGTGATTATCCTACTACCAAGACTGTTGTCTGGAAAACAACACCATATTGCTCCCCATTGTTCACTACTCCATAGATCATCCATCGCAATGAGGTACCTGTAATAGTCCAATGCACAGATGAAGCAAAATATTACCAAATCAGCTTGTGATTCTGTAGTCTGGTTGCCAAAATTCAGCAGGTCATGCTAGGCATACTTCTTCTCCAGTACTTCTCTGACCCTGTGGATGAGTTGGCTAATGTCCTCGCCTCCTCGGTGCCGTTCGCCGAGTTTTGAGAGCATGTCCTTGACTGTCTTCACCATGTCCGCCTTCGGTCCGATGGAGACGAAAGCAGAGCACTGGAAGGTGTTGTCTGCTTGAAGACGCTGGTACACTGCATTGGCGAGCGTCGTCTTCCCTGAGCCGGCCATCCCGACAATGGAGACGATTTTCAGCTCATTAGTGCCGCCGGCGTCCATGACAGTCTTGGACACATCCTCGACTTTCCCATCCAAGCCGACGAGGCTGCCCGGGTCGACGAAGAGCGCAGAAAGCCTGGGATCATGGGGATGTTGCGAGGTGGTGCCAACCATCGCGCCGAGCCTGTAGCGATTCCGCTGCTCGCTAATCTCAAGAACGCGCTCCTTGAGGCCCTGGAGCTCGCTCGCGATGGTGTGGCGGGCGGGGAGCGCCGTTAACTTGTCCACACAGCGGCGAATCCAGGAACGAAACCCGGAAGTGGATTGGGCGCCGCCGTCGACGCGGATGCCGAAGAGGTCAACCCAGTCCTCGATGTCGTAGGCGACCTCGCGGACGAGGCCGATACATCCAGTGGTCTGGGAGTCGTGGTGGTCGAGGGATTCGCAGTGGTGGATGGCGGCGCGCATGCTTGACAGCTCCTCCTTGAGGAAGACGACATCTCCGCGGACGCCGGAGAGCAGCGCATACTCCTGCTCCAGCAGCTCGCCGAGCTTCCCCGGCAGCGCGTCCAACATGCCCGACAGCGCGCCCACCACGATGTCCATGTCGCCGGCCGGATCGGTCTGTTCCGGATCTCGATTTGCGCGTGTCGCCGCCGCGGCGAGGATGGGCGTGGACTTGCAGAGCACCCAAGTCTTCGCCGCCTGGTCCTGGGATAGTGTCGGGGTGGGGTGCGCGTAATATTTTCCAGTAGCTGCTTGGAAGCCACAGCTTGCTCTGTTTCTCCGAGTCCCTTTGCGTCCATCGAATTGAATTCATTCTAATAATTATAATTTAAATATAGATTAATTAAGTTAATATAGTTGTATATAAAATATATTTATTGTTAAGCCGGTAAGAGATATACTTATATGTTGCATTTTTATTGTAGAGAAATGAGTTGAGTGTGATAAAAGTTGCAGAGTATAATTATAGCATAATGATATATAGAATCCATTTTCATCTTCCACTCTATAAATTTGAGATAGGCTTATTTGTGAGTTTGAGAAAGTTATGGAATGTCCAATTCCAATCCAAATAGCCTAATCTTTTTTTTTAGGAAACCGGAGCTTCATTAATCATGATCAGGGTTAAAGCCTCGGTTGAAGATGTCCATAAGTCCAGGTGGGGTTATAGGCCACTCGACCACCTGATAATTACGGGACACCAGCCGAGCACCTGCATGAGCTAAATTATTACAAGTTCTACTAATGAAGCTTAAAATCATCAAAGCTCCCACTAAGATCTTCCATCTGTCCAATGAGAAGTGAAATCTCCGACTTCTGATGTGATCGATTGATCCACAAGTTGACAAGTACTTGACAATCGGTTTCCAACTGAACTCGCCGGATGGCCCGCTCTCGCGCGAACTGCAGTCCATCGCAACATGGCCGAGCTTCAGCAGCAAGCGCACTCATACATACCATTTAGCTGTGTCTCTACGGGGGTGTTTAGTTACCCCCAACTCCTGAATTTGGCACTATGCAAAAAGAAGATTTCTCGTCACATCAAACTTACGTTACATGCATGGAGTACTAAATGTTGACGAAATTAAAAACTAATTGCACAATTTGATTGTACTTTGCGAGACGAATGTTTTGAGCCTAATTAGCCAATGTTTGGACAATTGTTACCAAATAAAAACGAAACACTACAGTAAATTCGACGTCGTCGAATCTGGCGAACTAAACGTGGCCTGCATGTTCTCCCATCTGAATCTCGGAGGATCACACCTGATGACGCTGAGCGGTCACCCTCACAAAATGCTGCATCTACATTGCATTTGACTAAAGATGGCAACGGGCCTCGATACTCGATACCCGACGGGTATTTGATCCATTAGGGGACGGGATGGAATCATATCTTTACCCGCGGGCATCTAAATGGGCAAGAATCCATCCCCGACGGGTATAGCGGGTACGGGAACGTTCTCTGTTTACCCGTACCCGTTACCCATTGGGGAACCCGACTATTTGAGCTGTCATACGAGTATTAGGCTCAAAGAAGCTCAACATATGTATTTTGGCCCAAACCTGAACAATCATATATATAGTTTGTGTGTTCTAGGAACCCTAGTTCAATTTTTCCTCACCATCTCCGCCAGCAGCACAAACACGTCTGCCTCACGAGCGCTCGTGCCCCTCGCTTCCTTAGTTCGGTCTCTCTGCCACCTTTGCTCGTCCTCCTCGCAACCTCGCTCCTTCTCCTTGGCATCTCCGAGACTCCGACACTTATACCCAGGTGAAGAAGAAACGTCTCCGATTGCAAAGCTGCGACCCCAAGTGTCCTTGTTTATCGGGTATGCAGTACCCGTCGGGTATCTGTTACCCGACCGATGCCCGACGGGTACGGGGATGGACAAGAATCTATACCCGAGATAGTTAACAGGGACGGGGACGGAATGAATTCTCCATAGCGGGGAAAAGAACGTTCCGACGATACCCGACGGGTACATCCCCGTTGCCATCCTTACATTTGACCCAGTCCGGTTCCGGTCTCTCCCAGCGTTTCAGAGTAGCTTGGGCCTTCTCCTTTTCTGGGTGTGCCATCTGCCAGAGATCAAAAGCTGTATCTACAGCCCACTGAACTGTAAGTCTCCGGCAGCGGCTCCCGATCATGGCGCCTACCATTTCTCACCATCCACAGAGACCACATACCACATAATATCACCGCTGCATCTCTAGGTGGGAATAGGTTGGGATTAATCAGGTCCCGAGCCCAAGTAAGAGGGTGCAGTGGGGGTATTTTAATTCCAGATAGTATCTTAGCATGATTCCAGAAGATTTTTGCCACTGTGCAGTCGAGCAAGACATGCTTAACAGACTCCCTCTCTTCTCCACGTACATCACAATTAGCGATTGGCTCAATGTGTCTGTGATTCAGTACCTCCTTGGCCGGAAGGAAATTGTTCACCACCCTCCACCAGAATACCTGGACTTTGGGTGGCACACAAAGCTTCCAAATCCTAGCCCAAGTAACATCACTAGAAGAGGAAGCATGAATCGGCTCTGGCTGCTGCCACTGATTATCAAACAACCGACGGTAAGCCGATTTCACAGAATATAGTCCATGTCTCTCCAGTTCCCAAGCCCAAACATTATCCCCATCGCCTCTGGTTGGCAGACTCAGAATGGCGTGGGCATCGACATAAAAAAAGAGTTGCTTGATCAGCGCCGAATTCCATGCTCCACTTGGAGTTAAGAGGTCAGCCACCGTGTCAACCAGCGCCGAAACGGGAGAGGTGATTGGCTTCCCGCCAAAGTGATTAGGCAGCCAACGATCATGCCACACACTTGTTGTTCCATCGCCAATTCGGCGCATAAGACCCATGGATAGGATTTTCCTGCTGTCGCAGGGTCAGAACCGCGACAAGCATTGTTGTTCGAGTCGGTGTCAGAGTACGTGTCTCCGATGGCTCAGGTAGACTCAAGTACACAAGAATCACAGAGGGGACGCAACGGTTTATCCTAGTTCGGGTCGATCGGTGCCCTACGTCCAATAGCTGATGATCCTTATACTGAAGAGCACCTAAAATCGGGGGTTACAACATAGTGTAGAGAGAGATTTGGTAGGTTTTAGCTCGGTGCTAATCCTAAGGTTGCCTCGCCGTCGGTGGAGCCTTCCCCTCGTCGGAGAGGAGGAAGACGATGGGTGCGGCGGAGGAGCTCTCGATGCCCCTCTCTGGGTTGCCTTGCTCTCGGTGCTGAGCAGGAGCGGATCGAATGAGGAATGGAATGATCTGTCTGGGATCCTCCCCCTCCCTATGGTATGACCTTATCCCTTATATACCGATATAGGTCGGGTACATGGCGGTTTGGGGGATGTGTCTACGGTCTACATGCACCGGAGTCTAGGAGGGTCTTGCAACGGTGCTCTGTGGACCGTGGTGGTGTCGCGGAGCCAAAGAAGCCTTAGGCATCGTCCGGCTACTTTGTTCTGACACTATGCGTGTCAGGCTATGTCGGCTTGGACCGGCCTCCCCTAGGTGAACCTTCTAGAGTCTTCTTGGTGGCGAAGGAGGTCGACTCTAGGGGATGACGCGTGGGCCCAGGAGTTGCCCAGCCCCTGGATGCCGAGGAAACTTGTCTTCTTGTGTTACGCCCCGTGTGTGACCCAGTCGCGGGAGCGGCCAGCAAGGCAACGCCTTAAGGGTGGCGTCTGGGAGCCCCCGAGCCTCGATGGATCAGGGCTTGTCTTCTTGCACCCTGTCCTTGGCTTGCATTGTAAGCCGAGCAGGAGGCAAGGCCCGAGCTCGGGAGTATCATCGATCGGGAGCCTGAGGCTTGGGCGAGTCCCTGAGCCTTGAGCAGGGGCTGCGGCGTGCCCAGGCTCGGTCAGGTTTCTTCGTCGAAGGGTATGCACGAGCGTACCTGATGGGTATAGCCCCTGAGCTCCCGGGCGATCCTAGAGGGGTCAGTCGGGGGGTCTCTTCGGTTGGAGACCATTGATCTCGAGGCTTAATATACCCATATGTTTGGATCTCGTCAGGAGCCCTCGAGCCCTTCGTGGCCTCACTTGGCCTGGTTCGTGATGGCGACGAAGGGTTGAATTCAATCTTCTTGTGACCAAGATAGCCATGGCGGGGATGGCTTCCGCTGACGAGAGTGTGATGCCCTTTGCGGGGCCCTGTTGGCGTTTCTTAGCGTTACTACTAGGATTTGTCTTCCTAGCAATGGCACCAGAAACGCCGTGACGATATTTCTAAATGCATATAGAAATATTCTGCAAGTGCATAGATATGTCGTTGTAGCATTTCACCCAGAAGTATTCGGGTATCATTCATTTATATTTTTCCAAAGGAAGGCATGGTGTAAAAGTCTCTAGTAGGGGCATAGTCAAGATAACATGACTGTATAATAGACCAAAGTCGACAACAGGGGTAAGATAGGATAAATATTGGATAGTGTGATAGACACACCCAAGCCAATCTCAAGGATAAAGATAAAAGGAAGAATAAAGAATAAAAGAATGTACCTAAACTGGAGCAAGCTTATCTTATATGTCGCACCCAATTTTGCATAGCAAAATCAAGTACTCATAGATGTGTGCCCATGATATCCAAACACACATATAATCTCAAATTGCAATAATATCAAAGTAAAGTACTTTGTTACATTGCATGTCTCATCACATTGTTATCACATAGTCTTGCTCATCAGCAACATTATTACATAAAGTGAAAAACTAAACCCATGTTGCCACAGGGACTCCAACTGGTGGACTTCAATCTAGTACTCCTAGACATCTTCAGGAAACTCCTCATAAATGACATTTGTTACCAATTCGGGATTTTCATTGAATATAAAACAAGCATAAGCGCACCATGCTTAGCAAGTATAACAAAGGGATCTATGAGGCTCAAAGGCTTGACACGATTTGATTGTGGTTAGCAATTTTAGTTGGTCAAATTTTATTAATCCTGTATCACTACTTTAGTGAATAAACCAACCCAAGTTGTAATAATAATTAATCAAGATTATATCATTCCCCAATAATCCAAGTAACCACTAATCATGAAGGAACCATGCCGCTCGTGTTCGTGAGCCCGACTGTTATAACATGTTAAAGAATTATGCAGAATTTGTACAATTTTACCCACCGAACCATGATTCCCAATGCCGGGGTTTGCAAGGCCCACAACACCTCTGTCAAGGAAGTGTGGCAGGGTTTCACTACTTAACCTTTCACTAGACACCCTAACAAGTTAGTAGCCGCTAAGGCTTCGGATTGACCAAGTAGATATAGATGCTCTCCTCCGAGAGTGGCACACTAGTGACGCGCAGCCTAGCACACACCGCGGCAGGACAAGAGCCATACCCAACTTGGCACCCCCTCTTCCGCCTTTTGGTAACCACTAACAAGCTAGAGACGTACTAGTTATATGATTAAGGTTAGAGCCATGTGACACTCAGGGTTGTATGGAACCTCCTGGATGGCCACTTTAGGATAAAGTCCTTATGGAGAGGACCTAGAGCACTCAAACCTAGTAATCTAGCCCCCTAAACAGTTGCTAAAAAGCACAATTTTAACATATTGCATAAACCATTAGTCATGTTTATTATTTATGTTGGTTATGCGCTGCAGCAACTATCCAAAATGCATCCCAAACCATAGGTAACAAGGATATGTGGTACAAGAATAATCTAGGTAAATTCCTTAAAGGCGATTTAAATTTGACATATGCATATATATGAATTATAAAGTTCATAGGTACAAAGGGACCTTTGTTATACTTGCCTTCCTCAAAGTTGCCCTCCTAGTACTTCACCAACTGCTCTTCGACAAACTCGTACCGATCACCTTCTAAACGTGATCCAAATCACCAATCAAGCATCCATACCAATCATCACATGCATACAAATATATTTCTATTAGAACAGTACACCAAGCAGCATAAACAGAGACTGAAAAGCTTATAAAACTAATCTACGTACTACTATGAACACATGAGCGAAAGAATCACTTTAATCGGATTTAAAACATGAAAGTTATGCATAAAACAAGATTCAATGGCATTTCTATAAATAAACCGAACTCAATTTTGAATTAAAACAAATGAAATCTGATTTTTAATGTGATCTGGACGGCGCTTCATATTTTCCAGAAATACAGGGTCTAAAACAGATATAAACAGGACTAAAAATAAATCATTTTGAACTGAGATGTACTGTGGATTGATTACTAGAAAGAGTAGGGGCTAAAGTGCAAGATGAGCGGCGGGTCGCGGTTGACCGCATCGCCGGCTGACTGGGCAGCCATGTGGCGGTCGCTGGTTGGTGCGGTGCACCACGTGTGCGGTAGAAGTGCTGACGCGGGTGCGGTGCACCGTGTCCACGGTCCATGGTGGACTGGTTACATAATCCCGAAGGGGTATCTAATCCTAGCCGCCGATCAAAGAACGAACGATGCTGGTAAGATGGGGATGAACCTGCTGGCGTTACAGTGACCACGGCGAGCAGCGCCATGGACGTCGATGGCCCGAGCTCGTCGACAAACGTCGGGATGGTGATTCTAGCTACGCCGTTCAAAACTAAAAGTGCCGGGATGACGAGAGTGACAAGGCGAACTCAATGAGGCATAAAGAGAGGGCGGGGAAGCAGGTCGATGCGACGACACCATGGTTGGTGGATATGGAGCTCGCCGATACGGCGACTCCGTGGACTAGAAACAAAAACAAGGGCATGGGAATAACGAGGGTTATACCACAGTTCCGATGAAGGTGTTGTCGACGTCCGGGAGAGCTCCAAGGTGACCGGTGATGAGTGGTGGCGGTCTGGAAAGGAAATTAGCTACCGGTGAGCATGAATTCATGGAAACCGAGGTCAAAACAAAAGAGAAAAGGGACCTACGGCCACGGCGAAGCACCATGAAACTCCCAAGCAAGACCTCGACGACGGACGAGCTCCAGAATGAGTGAATTGAAAGTGGCAATGTGTGTGCGTGCAGGCGGTGAACGAAAGTGAGAGGGAGGAGCTCGACAGTGGGATTTATAGGGCGGACGGTGTGGTAGAAGTGGAAACAGGCACGACGCAATTCACCTGGGGCATCAAGGCCCTGCTTGATGGCATCCATGAAGGGCTCCTTCAATCCGATCTTCAAAGAGAGATTGAAGATGGCAATGAATGCTAGCTCTAGATTCCCTGCTCGAGGAAGGAGAAAGGCTGGGCGGCTAAAGAGCGAGACCCCAGCGGCAGCGAGAGAAAGGAGAGAGAGAGGGCATCGGCTGGCACGACTGATGGGCGAGCCCCATCGAACAGAGAGAGGAGGAGGGAGTGGCATGTGGGTGCGGGCCACACCACTCGGGCCATAGAGTAGGCCGGCGCTGCTGGGCCATGGCAAAGCCGATGTGGGCCTACGGGCGTGAGAGAGAGGAATGGGTGGGAGAGCGCAGGAACGGGCCGCCAATGGCCCAAGGCCAAAATCTAGGAATAGTTAAAAGAAAAGAAACTTGGGCTGGCTATGGCGCTTGGGCTGAAAAGGAGAAAGGAAGAAAGATTTTAAAGAAAACTCTTTTCTATTTTTCAGAGCTTGAAACTTGGTTAAATTCAAATGAAATTTGAATCCAACCTCAAACAACCTAGCCCTATACTCAACCAAAAACAGTATGCTTCGGCATGAATGCAACAAACATGTTTCTAAACCTTATAGTTAATTTTAATTAACCAAAAATAATTATTTGTCCTAGGTTAAAATGCACAAAAATTAATTAAATGCTCAAGTTTAATTACTAATTTGTAAATAAATTTTTAGGGTGTTACAAACCTACATCCCTTAAGATGAATAGTCCTCGAGATTCGGATGGTTGAAAAAGATAGGGATACTCAGATTTTAGGTCTTGCTATTTTTCCCAAGTTGTCTCATCCTCGGAATGCCTGTTCCATTGAACTTTGCACATTCTTATAACTTTACTCCTTGTAACTCTCTTAGCTGTTTCCAAGATTCTCACCGGATGTTCTTCGTAAGAAGGGTCCTTCTGGATATCAAGCTCATCCAAAGGTAACTGTCCCTCGAGTACCCTTAAACTTTTCTTAAGATGTGACATATGGAAGACACCATGAACACTTGAGAGCTGCTTAGGTAACTCTAGCTGATAAAC
The DNA here is from genome assembly GCF_019320115.1 of Miscanthus floridulus. NCBI lineage: Eukaryota > Viridiplantae > Streptophyta > Magnoliopsida > Poales > Poaceae > Miscanthus > Miscanthus floridulus. Next base: position 47,355,968 of record NC_089585.1, read on the forward strand.
AACTTCTCCTTTTCTGTCAATGATCTTGAAAGTCCCACATACCTGGGAGACAACTTTCCCTTAGTATGAAACCTCTTAACTCCTCTCATAGGTGAAACTTTGAGGTAAACAAAATCACTGATTTCAAACACCAAATCCCTTCTTCTAGTGTCAGCCTAACTCTTCTGACGAGACTGTGCAACCTTGAAATTCTACCGCACTGTTTATACCTGCTTCTCTGTCTCTTGCAAAAATTCTGGCCCAAAAACTTGACTTTCCCCTATTTGATTCCAAAATAGTGGTGTCCTACACTTTCTGCCATACAACACTTCAAACGGTGCCATCTTAAGACTTTTTTGGTAACTATTATTATAAGAGAGTTCAACATAAGGCAAACTCTTATCCCAGCTTGTCTCGTATTGTAGAGCACAAGCTCTCAACATATCCTCTAAAATCTAATTCATTCTCTCAGTCTGTCCATCTGTTTGTGGATGATAAGCTGAGCTGAAGTTCAACTTTGTATCCATGGACTCATGCATCTTCTGCCAGAAATGATATGTGAACTGTGTACCTCTATCAGAGACAATCCTCTTTGGTACCCCATGTAGACATATAATCCTTTCCATATATAGCTCTGCTAACTTTGCACCTAAATAAGTAGTCTTAACAGGAATGAAATGTGCCACTTTGGTCAACCGATCTACGATTACCCAGATAGAGTCATATCCCTTCTGTGTACAGGGTAAGCCCACTATGAAGTCCATTCCAACTTCCTCCTATTTCCACTTGGGTATCTTCATAGGATGAAGTAAACCTGCTAGCCTCTGATGTTCTGCCTTTACTCTTTAGCATGTATCACATATGGCCACATATTCAGCTACATATCTCTTTAGGCCATACCACCAGTATCTCTCTTTAAGATCAAGATACATCTTAGTACTTCCCGGGTGTATGGAATAAGCCAAATCATGAGCATCCCTTAAGATAGACTCTCTGATAGATTTCACTTCTGCCACACAAATCCTTTTACCAAACCACACTGTTCCTTGATCATCCATATGGAATCCTGGTGCTTTGCCGATCACTATGTGCTCATCAATGTCCTTAATTTTCTCATCACCAAGCTGTCCTTTATGGATCTCTCATTCTAAGGTAGGTTCAACCTCTAACTCCATAGTATTAGCCACTATACCCAAGTTCAGTTGTTTGAACTCTGACACAACTCCCTAGGTAATTGAGTTGCATAGGCCATGTTGACATAACTCTTCCTACTCAGAGCATCTGCTACTATGTTAGCTTTACCCGGATGATAGTGTACTTCTAGGTCATAATCCTTTATTAGCTCTAGCCATCTGTGTTGCCTCAAGTTTAGATCTGACTAAGTGAATATGTACTTTAGGCTCTTATGATCTGTATAGATTTCACACTTATGACCAATTAGGTAATGCCTCCATATCTTGAGAGCATGTACCACAGCCGCTAACTCTAGATCATGAGTCGGATAATTTAACTCATGTTTTCTTAGCTGTCTAGATTCGTAGGTAATAACTCTACCCTCTTGCATAAGAACAAAACCAAGACCTTGCCGTGAGGCATCACAATAGATAGAGAAGCTTTTAGTGATGTCAGGTAAGATTAGCACTGGGGCAGAAGTTAGTCTCTTCTTCAACTCTTCAAAACTAGCCTGGCACTCTTTAGACCACACAAACTTAGCATTCTTCTTGTCGGTGTTTTGTACAAGCACCGGCAAGTAAATTTATAGTGATGCGCATTAGGCCCAGATGGTGCGCTAAAGGACACAAGATTTATACTGGTTCGGGCCCAATGTCCCTACGTCCAGTCTGTTGCTGCTCATGTTATTATCACTGAAAAACGGTTCATAGTAGGGGGTACAAATGGTCAAGAGAGGGACTGGTCCCAAGTCTCTGATGGAAGGGTCAAAAGGATGTCAAGAGCCTGAGAGCAGCTTGACTGTGTGTGATGTGTGTTGTTCGTCAAGAGTCGGTCCCCTCGTTGAAGGAAGCACATCCCCTTTTATAGATGAAGGGGACGACTTTACAAGTGAGAGGGCTCAGATGCATATGCTACCTAGCCTTGTTGTCCATTCCAGTGGGTATGAAAGGATGATAAGCGCCTACAATACTGTTGATGCCACTATAGAATGTCAGGATGGCTACAGAGTACTGCCCTGCGTAAGGTATGGACTCTGGTACAGTGGTTTTGACTTATGAGCCATGCCTTGCCTTTCTCCGCATGTCTTCTAGTTCCCTCCAAACGGGGAGCCCCTGGTCGGATGGCTCCAGTCGACCCTCAGTGCACAGGTCAGAGAAGAGTGGTGAGCAGGCTTCCCACGAGCCCCGGTCACAGGGTCGGAGTCGTAGGGCTAGAGCAGGAAGCAGTGCTGTGGGCAAAGCCTTTTGATTGGAGGGGGCGTCCAAAGGCTAAAGCAAATACTCCTATCTGGTGGACCTGAGGGGCCATGAAGCGGGTGTCGCTCCCTTGGGACCATATCGGGGTGACAACACATCCGTCATTTGTGGAGGACATGAGTCCTTTCCTAGACCGTAGTGGTTGTCGTATGTCTATGTTGGGTTCCATGTTCGAGGGCTGAAGGCGGCGCCTACAACTCTGTAGGGACTGTAGGGCAAAGAGCATGCGCTCGGAACACTATTTAGGCTCTACTACGCCTGGAAGGGTCTAAAGCACCCATCCCATCGTTCCTTGGCAGTACCTTTCCTGCTGGGGCGCAGGGTATGGACTCTGGTTCAGTGGTTTTGACTTATGAGCTATGCCTTGCCTTTCTCCGCACGTCTTCTGGTTCCCTCTGAATGGGGAGCCCCTGGTTGGATGGCTCCAGTCAGCCCTTAGTGCGCCGGTCGGAGAAGAGCGGTGAGCAGGCTTCCCGCGAGCCCCGATCGCGGGGTCAGAGTCATGGGGTCGGAGCAGGAAGCAGTGCTGTGGGCGTCCCTTGGGCAAGACCAAGCCCATCCCTCAGGGGTCGAGCGAGGCGGAGTCAATCCCTAAGCTCTCGGGCAAGGCGGAGCTGGCCCTTATCCCTTGGGCGAGACCGAGCCTAGCCCTCGGGGGTCGAGCAAGGCGGAGTCTATCCCTAAGCCCTCGGGCGAGGTGGAGCTGGCCCAAAGGCATCGGGTGAGGCGGAACCAAACTCCCGTCATTCGGGCAAGAAACATAGCGACGCCCTTGTCCGTCCAGAAGTTTTTAACGTTCAATGGTTATTGGTTCCACCTCCTGGGGTACCCCGATGTTAGGTCCCCGATAGTAGCCCTTGAGCCCTTGGGCGATTCGGACAGAATCGTCCGAGGGGTGTTTTCAATTTCGTCGGAGTTAATTTGCCAGAGGGTGCGCATGAGCGCACCCGATGGGTGTAGCCCCCAAGCCCCCGTGTGACTCGAGTAGAGTCACCCGGGGGGTAGTATCGGACCCTTCGTGGGTAAGGCTGAAGAACTTGGTTTTTTGTCGATGAGACATTTTTAAGGGAATCGTGGTATTCCGTTCATGGGAATTTTACTCAGTTCTGGCCTGGCTGGGTCCTGACTGCGGATCAAGGCCCTGGTGATGCTTGCATCTTTGAGTTCTAGTTTCTCGTGGGCCCATCCTTCATTGGGGCGGCCATTGAGTTGGTTTGGGCCGACCCCCGGTTGTTATGGGCCCAGACGGATTAGAGAAGAGATTTTCCTGGTCCACGTCCCCTCTGTGGGAAAAGAGTCTGGTCGCTTCGAGAAGGCGAACCGTCCAGCACGATTTTGGTGGGAGAGGATAGGGATCGCGGGCGCATGTTCGGCGATGTGACGTGACGGTGCGCGTGGCAGGCCTAGAGATCGAGGCGGGCGGTTGCCCTTCTCGCATCTGTCGCCCCTATAAAACCACGGGGTTCACCCCCAGGGTTTCGTATTTCGCCCCCTTGCCTTTGCATCTGAAACCTCCGTCGCCAATTGCCCTAGCCTCCTGTGCCCGCACCGCCGCCGCCATCAAACTCGCTGCTGCCTTCTTCTTCGTGCTGCTCCTGTTGTCGCAATGGACCTGGGGTACAAATCCAACATCTCCCTTCGGTGCCTGGAGGGCCTCATCCGTCGAGGCCTCCTTTGCCCATTGACCGCCGCTGAGGAGTGGCAACTGCCCGATGAGGAGGAGGAGCCACAGCCGCCTAAAGGGTATGTCGTGTCTTTTGCTCACTTCCATGAGCGGGGATTCGCCATGCCCGCCCATCCTTTTTCCGAGGATTGCTGGACTATTATCAGGTGGAACTGAAGCACCTTACCCCTAATGGGATCTAGCACATTGCAGTGTTCGTCGCCCTGTGCGAGGGGTTCTTGGGGATCGGTCCCCACTTTGACCTATGGCGGTATATCTTTGCCGTTAATCTAGTGAAGAGGCGGGTCGGGTAGCAAGAGCTACATGCGCCGGTGGGGTGCGCCAGTATCCACCTCCACAACAACCGAGGGAGGACGTATCCGCTAATGCATTTGTCCACCTCCAACAAGGGGTGGCATTCGCAATGGTTTTATATCAAGAACGACGCCACCGCCCCCTTGCCTGCTTTCACCGGGCGCTACATCTTGGAGGCCCCAGGGTCATGGGGGTGGGTAATGAAGACATTCCTAGCATTCACTCATCTCCAAATGAAGGTACACTTGATATAGCTGGTCCAATTACAAGGAGTAGAGCTAAACAATTGGAGAAGAAAATTCATTCTTAGGTGAACGCTAACCTTATGCTTAATAATCAGATTACATTGAATGAACCTATGCTTTTGAGTACTTGTTTCAATGTTCTTAGGAATGATGGAGTGCACGAACAAGCATGGGATGATGATGGATTCTGCCCGCCAAATATATGCATGGAACCTGGACGTGCACGAGAGAGGAAAGGCCATTCAGCTACCATGAATATCAGCCGTTGAAGTGCAAGCAAATAATTTGGGAGTTAGGAATGCATGCAACCAGCAACTGGGTTGCTGTCCACACACGCTCCAGCATGCATGCAGAGAATACCAACCAGCTAGGCGCCCTACTAGGCTTGGTTTTTAATAAAAGTAGTGCTGTAACTTCCCACTACATGTTCTCAATTATTTTCCACCAAACTGAAACTCCACTAGTGCTATATATCCCTGTAATGGATGACATGAACAGGAACTCGTGATTGCAATTTCAGAAATACCAACTCTTGGAATTCTTGTTCTAGCATGAGTCTTGAGAGGCTTGCAAACTTGTTCTTTCGATTCCTGAGGGAGTTGTAGAACGCCGAACTGTGGTTCACCCAGTTTGTGCCTTCACGTCTATACGGCATGATTGCATGGGCTGTTCGTCGGTACGTGGAAGGGTGATTGTCTCGGTAGTTTGTCGTGTGGACAGCCTCGCGGTGCATTGCCTCTTCACCAGGTCGCGCAACGACAATTTATCAAGTTCGCAGATCCTACGAGAAGATCGGGCCACAACAACTTGCTACACGTGCTGCATAGACATGTGCACATCATCTGGTACCAGAGCCTCCGTTTACTCGTTAGGATTGTTCTTGTTTTTGGTAGGATAGATTTTATATACCTACTGTCCACTAATAGCCAAAAAAGAAAACCTACAGCCCAAATTCATACGTGCTACTGATTTTGTAGTTTGCTTTATCGAGTTTTAATCCTTTAAGATTTGTCTAGTTGCTGAATTTTTCTTTTCCACATCGTTCTAGTTGTTATCATTGTTCTAATCATCAAATCGCTTGCTGCATGTACCCACCCATCGCACCCTTGTTCTAATCATCATTGCTTGCTGCATATATATAACTAAAAAAAACCACCCATTCCACCCTTGTTTTCTACCCGCCACAAATTCCCCACCCGAGTTTCTTGTTTTTGTGCTGCGCCGTCCATCTTAGTTGATCCTTATGTGCCCCTTTAGTTGAAAGTTGTGCTGCGTTTCTCACAAAGGTTAAAAGAAAAGATGTATATGGGTCAAAAGAAGGACTAAAAACAATGAGTTCTTGTTCAAAAAAAAGGAAAGAAAAGAAATAAAAGAGAATTGTGTTCAGCACACCACAAAGGGGTTTGGGCAGCAACAAGTTTCGGTTGGTGCAATTGGTGTTCATCTATCCACTTCCTACATCTTGTTCCTTTCTTTGTGCATCTTTTCCTTTATATTCAGCAACTTAGACTTGAGTTCTTGGATTATTATTCGGTTTTGCATTACTACATTTCAGCGCATTCCATTTACATATTACCCCACCAAGCTCCACTTAAAAGCACCGTGAGCTGTTGCATCGTAGTCTCTTCACTCTTCCACTACAGATTGCAGCCCCGGTTCTTGCCCTTTCCAGGAAGAGAAAGAACTTGTTCAGCAAGTGGTGAGGGAGTGATTCCACATATATTCCACATATATATTGTCCTTTTTTCCCCTCTACTAATATGGCAGGACGTGGAGATGGTGCCACTGTTTCGGTGGAAGAATTCCAGGAGCTGCGTACACAAATGAATGATTTGATGCAACAACTACAAACTCTCCAATTGAACATGCCTCATAGAGAACCACCACCAAATGAGGATGATGACAATGAGGATAACGAGGCACCATGTCGTGCCGCTAGTCATGGACATGGACGTGGTGGGTTTGGCCATGGTTTTGGTCGTGCTCAGCGCGTTCTAGTTGGAGGTAGAGATTATGATGGTGATGATGATATGTTGTCTGACATGGATGATCATCGACATGGTGGTGGCCATCATGGTTATCGTGACCGCCATCGTCGTCGTAATGATGATGGTTTAAGAAACGTGAAAGTGTCGATTCCCCCTTTCAGTGGACAGGAGAATGCTGATGCTTATTTTGAATGGGAGACCAAGGTGGAACAAATATTTGATTTGTATGAATACTCTACTGAAAAGAAGGCAAAGCTTGCAGCCATTGAGTTTAAAGGCTATGCCATAACTTGGTGGAATCAGGTCCGTACTGAATATCAGAGAGTTGGGCATGTTCGTATAACTTGGGAAGACATGAAGAGAGAAATGCGATGTCGTTTTGTTCCAGCATATTACTCTCGTGATCTACATTTGAAGTTGAAACGTCTTGTGCAAGGTACTCGTACTGTTGATGAATATTTTCAAGAATTGGAAATGTGTGTACTTCATACAGGGATAACTGAAGATGAGGAATCCACAATGGCTCGGTTTCTAGTTGGCCTCAATAAACCCATTGCTGATAAAGTGGATATGACAACCTACACATGTCTCACCGAGTTGGTTCATTTTGCAAAGAGGGCTGAAAGGCAAATTGCTACGTCTTACAAATACAATACTTCATGGCGTCATTCCCAATAGCAAGGGGATGTCACGCCTCAATTCCAACAGCAAGGAGCTGCAACGCCCAAATCCTCATCTCATGGAGCAAATAGATATCTTCCAACTTCTTCCAAACAATTGGATGCGAAAGGTAAAGCTATGAGTTCAAGTCAGCCAACTTCTTCTATTGCAGCCACCCAACGCAAGACAAGCAAGATTGAGTGTTTTAAGTGTGGTGGTCATGGGCATAAGCAAGCTAAATGTCCCAATCATCATACTATTATTACACTTGCTGATGGTTCTTATGATTCCCAAAGTGAAGAGGAGGATGAGTTTAACAATGTATTTGCAGATCTTAATCTTGACACTTGTGAGTATTCAGCAGAGGATGGTACATTTGAGCTAGGTCTAAATTGTTTAGCCATTCAACCTATTCCAACTTTTGCTCACAATGACCTATTACAAGATGTTGTTTCTCCATCTTTCGATGAGATTACTAGTGATGATTTTGATGAGTTGCTTGCTGATTTTCCTGATTTGATGCGTTCTATAATGAACACACCATCTCCTTCTTTGGTGGTGAGGCGAGTTCTTTCCACTCAATTTGTTGCTGCTGAACAAGGACAACACCATAATTTGTTTCAATCCAGATGCAAAGTGAAAGGACAAGTGTGCCGTTTCATCATAGATGGTGGGAGCTGCAATAATATTGTTAGTGCTTTGCTTGTTGAGAAGCTTGGCTTGCAGCCATGTCGCCATCCACATCCATACCATATGCAATAGTTGAATAATTCTAGGATAGTTAAGGTTTCAGCCATGATTCGTTTGTCATTTTCCATTGGTGATTATCATGGAGAGGTGGATTGTGATATTGTCCCCATGCAAGCATGCCATTTGCTGCTTGGTCGGCCCTGGCAATTTGATGTGGACTTGGTGCATTTTGGACGGTCTAACAAACACACTTTCATTCACAATGACAAGAAGGTGGTTCTTATTCCATTATCTCCAGAGGAGATACATGCTTCAGATATGGCTCGCAAGAAAAGAGAGGAATCTGACAAAAGAAAATTGAGTGAGATCCCCAACACAAGTAAGGGAGAGAGTTCTAACCCATCCAGCCACATAAAGACTCATGCCAATCCTAAACAGCCACGCCACACTGAGTGTCTCTTTGTGAGCAAGAGTCATATGAGAGAAGTGAGAAACACCACAGCCCCATTCTTTGTGCTCTTGCACAAGGAGGTCCTACTTTCAACTAATGATTTACCTTCATCGCTGCCTAGTGTTGTTCTTGATCTCTTACAGGACTTTGAAGATGTTTTTCCCGATGAGATACCAGCTGGACTTCCTCCACTCTATGGAATTGAGCATCAAATTGATTTGGTACCAGGTGCTTCTCTTCCAAATCGTCCAGCCTACCGCACCAATCCCACAGAGACAAAGGAAATTCAGCGATAGGTAAAAGAGCTTTTGGACAAAGGGTATGTTCGTGAATCCTTATCACCATGTGCTGTTCCCATTCTTTTAGTTCCAAAGAAAGACGGCTCTTGGCGCATGTGTTGATTGTCGTGCTATCAATGCTATAACTGTTCGATATCGCCATCCCATTCCATGACTTGATGACATGTTAGATGAATTGAGTGGTTCCATCATTTTCACCAAGATTGATTTGTGCAGTGGCTATCATCAAATCCGCATGAAACTTGGTGATGAATGGAAAACAGCGTTTAAAACTAAAATTGGTCTCTATGAATGGCTTGTGATGCCATTTGGCTTGACAAATGCTCCTTCAACTTTTATGCGCTTAATGAACCATGTTTTACGAGCTTTCATTGGCAAGTTTGTAGTTGTTTATTTTGATGATATTCTGATCTATAGCAAATCATTTGATGAACATCTTGATCATATCCGTCAAGTACTTGCTGTTTTGAGGGAAGAGAAATTGTATGGCAACATTGCTAAGTGCACCTTTTGCACAGACCGTGTTGTTTTCCTTGGCTTTGTTGTTTCCACATATGGTATTCAGGTTGATGAAGAGAAGGTTAAAGCAATATAGGATTGGCCTACACCGGTAAATGTGAGCTAAGTTCGAAGCTTTCATGGTCTTGCAAGTTTCTATAGGCGTTTTGTCAAAAATTTCAGCACCCTCGCTGCACCCCTTAACAATCTCACAAAGAAGGATGTTCCATTCACGTGGGGCCATGACGAAGACCAAGCATTTCACACACTAAAAACATAGCTTTGTGAAGCACCACTGCTACAACTTCCTGATTTTGGTAAGACATTTGAGATCAAATGTGATGCAAGTGGTATTGGCATAGGAGGTGTACTGCTGCAAGAAGGTAAACCTGTTGCCTACTTTTTTGAAAAGCTAAATGGTCCACATCTGAATTACTCGGTTTATGACAAAGAGCTTTATGCCTTAGTTCATGTTTTGGAAGTTTGGCACCATTACTTGTTACCTAAAGAATTTGTAATTCATTCTGATCATGAAGCATTGAAATATCTTAAAAGCCAAGGCAAGCTGAACCGTCGACATGCTAAATGGATTGAGTTCATTGAAACGTTTCCCTATGTTGTCAAACATAAGCGTGGTAAAGATAACATTGTTGCCGATGCCTTGTCTAGAAGATGTGCATTGATTACACAACTAGATACAAAAGTGCTTGGTTTGGAATCCATTAAAACACTTTATGCTGTTGATGCTGATTTTAACGAACCTTTCTCTCGTTGCATTGATGGAAAAGGTTGGGATAAATATTATGTGCATGATGGCTTCTTGTTTCGGACTAACAAAATATGCATTCCAGCTTGTTCGATTCGTCAAGTTCTTTTGCAGGAAGCACATGCAGGTGGACTGGCTGGTCATTTTGGTGTCAAAAAGACATTGGACATGCTCTCTGATCATTTCTTTTGGCCACATATGCGACGTGATGTCCAGCGGCACGTTGGGTGCTGCATCGTTTGCTTGAAAGCTAAGTCCCGCCTCAATCCCCATGGTTTATATACTCCATTACCTATTCCACATGTACCTTGGGAAGATATATCTATGGACTTTGTTCTGGAGTTACCTCGGTCTCAGAGGGGGAGGGATTCTATTTATGTTGTTGTAGATTGCTTTTCTAAAATGGCACATTTTATCCCATGTCATAAGAGCGATGATGCTTCACACATTGCTGATTTGTTTTTCAGGGAGATCGTTCATTTACATGGAGTTCCAAAGACTATTGTTTTAGACCGGGATACAAAATTTCTCAGCTACTTTTGGAAGACATTGTGGGCTAAGCTTGGCACAAAGTTGTTATTTTCAACCACTTGTCATCCACAAACAGATGGGCAAACAGAAGTTGTCAACCGTACCTTGTCAACCATGTTGCGTGCTATGTTGAAAAAGAATTTGAAGCTCTAGGAAGACTGCCTTCTACATGTTGAATTTGCTTATAACAGGACAGTCCATTCTACAACAAACTCTTGTCCATTTGAAGTTGTTTATGGGTTTAAACCGCATACTCCCATGGATCTTTTGCCTTTACCATTACAGGAACAAGTTAACTTGGATGCTACGAAAAGATCAGACTTTATCAAGCGGTTACATGTGGAGACAAGAAAGAATATTGAGAAGAAATCAACACAATATGCAAAGCAAGCAAACAAAGGTAAGAAGAAGGTTACATTCTAGCTAGGAGATCTTGTATGGTTGCATCTACGCAAGGATCGCTTTCCCCAATAGCGAAAGAGTAAGTTATCCCCTAGGGGTGATGGTCCGTTCAAGGTTCTCCAACAGATAAATGATAATGCTTACAAACTTGAGCTGCCACCTGAATATTCCAATGTGAGTACCACATTCAATGTCAAAGACTTGCTTCCATTTCCTGGTGAGCCTGAGTCGAGGACGACTCCTTCCCAAGAGGGGGAGGCTAATGAAGACATTCCTAGCATTCACTCATCTCCAAATGAAGGTACACTTGATATGGCTGGTCCAATTACAAGGAGTAGAGCTAAACAATTGAAGAAGGAAATTCATTCTTAGGTGAACGCTAACCTTATGCTTAATAATCAGATTACATTGAATGAACCTATGCTTTTGAGTACTTGTTTCAATGTTCTTAGGAATGATGGAGTGCACGAACAAGCATGGGATGATGATGGATTCTGCCCGCCAAATATATGCATGGAACCTGGACGTGCATGAGAGAGGAAAGGCCATTCAGCTACCATGAATATCAGCCGTTGAAGTGCAAGCAAATAATTTGGGAGTTAGGAATGCATGCAACCAGCAACTGGGTTGCTGTCCACACATGCTCCAGCATGCATGCAGAGAATACCAACCAGCTAGGCGCCCTACTAGGCTTGGTTTTAATAAAAGTAGTGCTATAACTTCCCACTACATGTTCTCAATTATTTTCCATCAAACTAAAACTCCACTAGTGCTATATATCCCTATAATGGATGACGTGAACAGGAACTTGTGATTGCAATTTCAAAAATACCAACTCTTGGAATTCTTGTTCCAATGTGAGTCTTGAGAGGCTTGCAAACTTGTTCTTTCGATTCCTGAGGGAGTTGTAGAACGTCGAACTACGGTTCACCTAGTTTGTGCCTTCATGTCTATACGGCGTGGTTGCGTGGGCTGTTCGTCGGTACCTAGAAGGGTGATTGTCTTGGTAGTTCATCGCGTGGACAGCCTCGCGGTGCATTGCCTCTTCACCAGGTCGCGCAACGACAATTTATCAAGTTCATAGATCCTACGAGAAGATCGGGCCACAACAACTTCTACACGTGCTGCATAGACGTGTGCACATCAGTGGGGCGTCTCGGGAAAGGGGAAGAAGCAACTCAATAGCCTTCTCGCCGCCATCCAAACTCTGAAGCAGAGGGGCGTGAAGTGGTCGGGGATCATCGACGCCTACCATGCGAGGAGGGTGGCGCTGCTGATGGCGCGCGCACTTCCCCTGTATCAGATGGTGCCTAAAGCGTCGTTCGAAGGGACGGTGCTCGTCGACGAGGCATTCCCTTACTCTAAAGTGGCACAGCGAATCAAGGAGGCAATGGAGCCCATGAAGGACTCTGCTGGCACTGTCCTTGAGTTTGTGTATCCGGTGCCGGGGCATCCCCCGATGTGACCGGAACCAGGGTTTGTTGACTTCGTAAGTTTTCTTGCCTCTTGCTCCTTTCTTCTCTTGTAATTTCTGATCCCCTGATGTTAACCTTGGGATGGCGGGACCAGTCGGGGGGACTGCACTTCAAGGACAGCCCGGCTCCATTGCCGAAGGACCCAACCTAGGCGGCAGTGAATCGCGCCGTGGCTGGTTGGGACAAGAAGACGTGGGAGCTTGCAAAGAAGAAGGTGATACAGAAGTAGCAAGCTCGAGATCGAGGAGAGGAGACAAGAAGTGAAGACGATGATGATGATGACGAGTCAGATGAGGAAGCAGTCGGCGTGGATTGGGGTGACCTGGTGAACAAGGACTCATTGCCCATGTAGCGACCCTTCCCGTTCCACGTGGAGGGAAGCGAGTCTGCGGGAGCGGTGGAGCCAGGCCCGCCCCTGGGTCCGGTGGGAGCCGGTGGATCCACCGCTACCCTCGGGGTGCCGGCGGAGGATCGGTGGACGGGAGGGGTTGGATCCGAGACTATCCCCACGGTGCTGGTGGAGGGTGGCGGCTCCAACGCCATGCCATGAGAGGTGATGGAGAGGAGCGGCTCTGGTGCCACACCCTGTGAGACGGTGGAGGGGAGCGGCTCCGATGCCATGCCCCGAGAGGTGATGGAGGGGAGTGGCTCTGGTGCTGCGTCCCATGAGACGGTGGAAGGGAGCGGCTCCGACGCCACGCCCCGAGAGGTGATGGAGGAGAGCGGCTTTGGCACCGCGCCTCATGAGACAAGGGAGATGAGCCCCCTTGCCTCAGAGCAGGGGGTAGGCTCGAAACGGTCTCGCCCGCATGAGTTGGAGCAGGGGTCCAGGGGTTTGTCCTCGAAATGTACCCGCCACTCGAAAGCGTCAGAGTACATCATCGACTCCCCTCGTTGTTCCCTTTATTTTTCTGTTCTGATTTTACGCTTTTTCCTCTTTTACAGATTCTTATGACGAGGCCACCCTCTGGGGCTAGCGCCTAAGAAGAGCCTTGCCCTTCAGACAGGATGGCTGGTGCTGCTCGATGTCACCCCTATTTTGGGCAGGAGCATCGCGACCTCGTTGGCCGGTCCGATGGCACCCGCGGTGGCGCCCGCGCCCTTGGTGGTTGCTGAATAGGCGACCATGACCGCGTTAGGCTAGGAGCAGTTGGACGTAGTCGTGGTCGTGTCCGAGGGGGTGGCGCAGTCCATGCCTCTAGTGGCCACAGAGACGGCGCCCGACGCGGATCGGGCGGAGTTGGATGTGGCCACAGTGGCATCTGAGGGAGCGGCGCAGTCCGCGCCACTAGAGGTCCAGATGGGGGAGGCCGCGACCGCGTCAGGCCTAATGGGGTCGGATGGGGCCATGGTGGCCTTCGAGGTGGGCTAGACGGGGGAGGATACGGCCGGTGGGTCTCCAGGCGTCTTGGCAGTGGTGGGAAGGACTCACCAGCCATTGCCCCCAGCCCTGTTGTTGGGGGGTAGCCGTTCCTCTGTGCGGAGCGAGCCGACGCTCCATTGGACGGATGCTCGAGATCCATCATCGGCTCTGTTCTCGCTTGATGATGTTGCCGAGAGTGTGAAGCGGGAGAACCTTGACATCGGGTTCTTGGCCATGATCAATGCCTTGAACCAGGCCAATGGAGACCTACACAAAATCATCGTTCCTTCTAGCCAGGTATTCGCCTTGTTCTCCTCCTTTTCGTGTCCCTGTGTTTTTGTATTTTTGATACCGGTCTTCTTTTTAGAATCTTGTTGCCCGTAGCCAGAACAAATCCCGGTTTCTCCATGAGCGAAAGGCGGAGTGGGACCGCCTCACCGAGGAGGCCTAGCTATGGGAGATGTGAGCACGTAGCTTGCTGTCATCCAGCGGTGGGAGGCCGAGGCGCATCGTGACATGGAGGAGTTCCATGCGTTGTTTGAGGATTTGTCGGCGAGGATGAAGCTAGATGAGGAGGAGATCGCCAGGCTCTAAAAGGAGTGAGACGAGCTGCTATAGAAGAGTGCCACGGCTAGTGAGCGGGCCGGTGAGCTCCTAGCGGAGCTGGAGACAGAGCGAGATCTCAAGCTTAAGGCTGAGGAGAGGTCCGCAGCATTGTAGCAGAGGGTGGATCAGGCCATCCGGGAGCGTGACGAGGCGCGTAGGGTGGCCGACTCCCTTTGGGCGGATCTTGGGGATGCGGTGAGCCGAAGGTTGGACATTGAGAATGTTGTTACCAGGTTGGAGAAGGAGCTTGCCGAAGCGTGAGGGATCCTCTAGGTCGAAAGCGATGAGCATGACCTTCTACAAACTACCGTTGGTGTGGTTACCAACGCCCTAGAGGTGGCGCAGCCAGAAGGATCCAGCTCGCTTGCAGCTCGTGCCGCGGGAATCATGGCGTGGGTAGGCCAACTTGAGGAGGATGCCTTCCATGTCGAGATCACCCAAGCCTTTGCTGTCGCCCATTCCCATTATGGTCAAGAGATCAACCTGAAGGTAATGAGTCATGGTTTTGCGCCTGTTTATGATGACGATGAGCTAGACAAGATGGAAAAGGCAGTGGCTCCCCTCGCACGAAACCTAGCAAACCAGCTAAAACAAGAAGTTCTCCCTTCGCGGAAGTAGTTAGCTTGATAAACACTTATTTGTAATATGTGAACAAGTGTCAGTATTTTTGTGTCCTAGAAACGGTTTCATAATTTTCATTTCATTTGTTTAATCTTACCTTCTTCTCTTTGTTGTGATGAAAAGATTTCGACAATCGATCCTTCCATTTGTTAAGGCTGTAGGGCCCAAAGTTTTGTGGAGGAAATTTTAAGTGTGCTGGTGAGCAAAATTACCGTAGCTATCAGGACGTGGGCTCACGCAGGTGACCCGGGTTCAATCCCCGGCAATGACACCATCTTGCCAGTCTGTTCCCCTGAATCTTGCCACCAGTCTTGATGCGAGGAGGAGATCTAATGTAATGTTTTTTCGAAAAAAGAAAGGAGGTACCCATACCTTTATCAGCCCCCGAGTGAGATCTGACCCCTTGCGGTTGCTGGGGTCGGATGTTACTGGAGACCGGAGCGAGGGAGGTGAACTTATGTTTGTATTTACTCGTATCTCTTACCTAGGATTTTGATGATCGCTGCATGACCATGTGCTATGAGCTCGCTAACATGGATGTTCAGACAGAATCTGATCCCGTTTGCTTCGTGGTGGGATCAGCGAAGCCCTCGGGGGGGGGGGGGGGTGTTCCATTACTCCTTTGCCCGCCTTCCAATAGATTCCCCCTTAATGGGGTTTCTATGGGCTCAGCTAGAGGCTAGGTTGAACAAGAAGGTTGAGATGACCCTACTCGCCTTAATGCGGGTTGGGCAAAGGCCATTGAGGCTCATCTATGTTTTCTCCCCTAGCTCTTGTTTGACGCGAGGCGGCCCCAGGCCCTTCGCTAGTCAGCCATCGAATCTCGGTCTCTCGATCTTGGATCGAGTGGCTCGAGCCCTCGAGCCCTTTTTAGGGTCTGCTAGGGGTCGGCCGTGTTTTTGTACGCTACCCCGTCCTCAGTTTCCGCGACCAGAGGGGCTGAGTTGACGACACTTGCCTCGACGGCTCGAGTGTCATGCTCAATGAGCTCGCTAACGGGTATGTTCGTGTGGAATCTGGATCCATCATTCGCTGATGGGGTCGGTAGAGCCCTCATGTGGCATTCCACTACTTCTGAACCCACCTCTCGGCAGATGCCCGAGCTGTTTGTTGGGCTCAGGCGGCCCATTGGCCTCTCCTTGATGGAGATTCTATGGGTCTAGCTCATGGTTAGAATTGAACGAGAAAGGTCGAGATGTCCCTTGTCCGCTTCTAAACAGGGTCGGGCAAGGCCGCTGGGGCTCATTTTGGTTTTTCTCCCCTGGCTCTATTTGACATGAGGTGGCCTCGAGCCCTTCGCGGGCCGGCCTTCGAACCCCGGTTAGGCGTCACTCATATTGAATGAAGCGGCTACCGCTTCATGACGCGACACGAAGCGTTGGGATGCAAAAATTTGCATATGCAATGTTTGGATGTATGAATTTAACATATAGTTTAATTGAAATGAAAGCTGGGGTCGGTAACGTTACCTTGGTGGTATGAGCCATGGGAAGCTCCTACCAGACGTGTCCGAGCCAGGTTCGGGTCCGACGTTTTCGACGAGGCCGGCGTAACCTACATAAGTATCGCTACTTTTGTTTTTGCGATTTGATTTTTAAGCGATCTACCAGCTTCCCCCGCGAAGGGGGCTCTACAGGTGGACCCCTCCAACTCCTTTCGGGAAGGCGGGAGCCAAGGCTAGTAATGTGAGGAACTGTGAACTTGATTATGTTGGTGAACAAAAAATACCGTAGCCGCCGGGGCGTAGGGTCTGTTGGTTTGCCTAGTTGTATTCTCATTTTGTTCCCATACACCGTGCTTTCGGTTTTTTAAATGTAAGGAGGGGTCGGGCCAAGATGGTGTTTTAGACAAATGGGCACCCTCGGTAGCCCCCGAGCGATGTCCGTGCCTCTACCATTGCTGGGGTCGGAAGCTCGGTAAAGAATTCAACACTCAAAGTAAGTAAATAGGGGTGCTTATCTTTCAATCGGTCATTTGTTGGTGGTTTTGCCTGGGCCGCCCGATCGACCTAGGAGGCCCGTTGGGCTCCTCCTAGAAGGTGGTTCCATCGTTGGGTTGTCCCATGGTCCTACCTGGGGAAGCGGAGAGTCGCCTATAGGTGAGCGTGCCACGGTACTCGCGCCCGGGGCGCGTTAGTGGCGGGCCATGCCCGGGTGATGTTCTGGCTTACCAGGCGGCGTCCCGTCGACCAGAGCACGTCCCGTCATTTCTGTCGTGTCCCCTCAGATTTCTATCAGCATTGATTTCACATTTGTATTGAATAGGGGAAGGCAGAGAATTTTTTGTCCGAACCTTTTGCCTTTCCTTAGCTGCTAAGCCCCCTCTTTAAATAGGAGGGGGGAAGAGTTCTCATCCCACCTCCCCACCAGCCTCCGAGCTGCCACCTCCTCTCCTTCCTTCTCACCGAAAGCATCGGCTCCTAAGTAAGAGAAGGTTATGCCAGGGAGAGAAGAATTCATAGATCCGCTCATGAATCTGGAGCGCGATGTCGAGCTGGAGGTCATCCGACATAGATGAGATGGCATGGTTCGCCTGTGCTAAGAAGGAGCCACCACTGCCGAAGGAGAAAGGGCGCCGAAGGGCAATGAGTGTTGTCGACTTTGCCGCTGTTGGTTGCGGCCTTCCCTCAGCGGGAGGCGCTTCTCGCCTCGTCGCCATTGTCGGGGTTGCGACTGATGATGATGGCATAGTCTCGGGGCATCCTAGTGGAGGTGCCATCGTCGGGGTTGCGGACGATGACGATGGCATAGTCCCCGGCGCCCCGGTGGAAGGACACCGCAGTCGCCGGTGTGGTGCTCGTTGTTGCAGATGACGGCGCTCTCGAAGATCTAGCGGAGCGGTGGGACGTCGCCGATGGAGAGCATGGCGTGGTGGCCATAGTAGATGAACTAGTCCATGTACATGCCTGGACGTTGCTGATGGAGAGCTTGGTGCGGTGACCATAGTAGTGCTCGTAGTAAAGCTAAGCAGAGATTGTAAGCGAATAAGTTTGGGGGAGCCCCGAAGTGAATAGTCCTTTGAATTTTAGGAGTACATTAGTCCTTTGCATGATGAAATCATTTTGTAAGTGGTTAATTTGTGCAAAAATGAACAAATTTTCATCTTTTGTTATGGCAAACAGCTTTTCAGCTTCCTCTTCCTGTAGAAGAGGTTTTGATGCCTTCCCATGCCCCAAGTTGCAAAAAACTAGGAGTGCGGGTGAATTAATTTTGATCACGCTGGTGAGCAAAGTGGTTGTAGCCATAGGGGCGTGGGTCTCCTATTGTCCTACCAGTTGTACTCAGAATTTGTTCACAAAATCTTAGTCCTTTAGGACTTGTTTACGAGAAGAACGAAAAACTTAGATAAAGTTTTCAAAGATAATACAGGAAGTGTTTGTAAGGTAAACGTACTTATACTTGTATCAGCCCCCGAGTGAGGTCCAACCCCTCACAATTTGCAGGGGTCGGATGTCACTAAAGATCGGGGTTTTGTAAAGACAAAAACTGATAAGAAGAAACATGTGTTTATTTAAGGGTAAAAACGACGTAGCTGCTCAATGTTCCAGGTGTTGGTGAAGACCTCGCCGTTGATGGTTTTCAACTTGTAGGCGCCTGGGCAGAGTATTTCCACAATGACATACGGCCCCTCCCAGGGCGGGGAGAGCTTGTGGCGGTCCTTGTTGCTCTGGACGAGGTGGAGGACAAGGTCCCCAACGTTGAAGGCTCGGTCCTGCACCCGTCGGTTGTGGTACCATCGCAACGCCTGCTGGTACTTGGCCGAACAGAGGAGGGCGATGTCGCGGGCTTTGTCTAGCTAGTCCATGGCATCTTGGTGGGATGCCTTGGCCCCCTATTCATCGTATGCTCTGATTCTTGGCGCTCCATAGTCAAGGTCCGTTGGGAGAATGGCCTCGAAACTGTAAATCATGAAGAAAGGTGTGTCGTCGGTGGCCCGGCTGGGAGTTGTCCTCAGGCTCCAAAGCACCGTTGGGAGCTCGGTGACCCAGCGTGCGCCGAACTTGTTCAATTGGTTGAAGATCCTAGGCTTGAGGCCCTGCAGGAGCATGCCATTTGCGCGCTTAACCTGCCCATTCATCTGGGGGTGCGCGACGGCCACCCAGTCGATCTGGATGTGCTGTTCATCGTAGAATCAAATGAATTTCCTACCGGTGAACTATGTGCCATTATCTATGATGATGGAGTTCAGTACTCCAAAATGGTGGATGATGTCGAGGAAGAACAGCACAGCTTGTTCAGATTTGATCGTGGAGATCGGTCGAGCTTCGATCCATTTCGTAAACTTGTCTATGGTGACAAGTAGGTGGGTGAAGCCCTAGGCGCCTTTTTGAGTGGCCCAACCAGGTCAAGCCCCCATACCATGAAGGGCCACGTGATGGGGATCATCTAGAGCACCTGGGCTAGGAGGTGAGTCTACGGAGAGTAGTACTGACACCCTTCGCAGGTGCGTACAATTTGCTCAGCGTTGGCTACTGTGGTGGGCCAGTAGAAGCCCTATTGGAATGCGTTCCCAACCAAGGTCCTTGGCATGGCATGGTGACCACAGACCCCACCGTGGATATCGCTCAGCAGATGTTTTCCTTGTTCGCTAGGGTTACAGAGCTGTAGGATCCCGATGTGACTCCGTTTGTAGAGTTTGCCCTCTACAAGAATGAAGGACTTGGCACGGCGCATGAGCCATCGGGCTTTTGTCTTGTCTGTCGGTAGTGTGTCACAAAGGAGGTAGTCGAGGTAGAGCGTTCTCTAGTCATTGGGAGGGTCAGACTCTGCTGCTAGGTCCCCTTCAAGCTCCATGACCTTGGGGTCAGGCGGAGCAGTCAGCGGGTCGGCCCCTGGGGCTAGATTAGGCAGGCCATCATCGGCTCGTTCTGACCCCTCATAGCGCACCGAGGGCTTGTGTTGATCGCTAGCGAAGACACCCATCAGCATAGGCTCTCGGGCAGATGCTGCTTTCACAAGCACGTCAGCTGCTTTGTTGAGGTGCCTTGGGATATGATTAAGTTCGAGGCTATCGAATCTATCCTCTAGCCATCGAACTTCTTGGCAGTATGCCTCCATCTTGGCGTCATGGTAGCTCGACTCCTTCATGACCTGGTTGACGACCAGCTGGGAGTCACCCCTGATGTCGAGGCGTCGGATGCCCAGATCGATGGCGATTCATAGGCCATTGATGAGCGCTTCGTATTCGGCGATATTATTTGATGAGGGGAAATGGAGCCGAACCATGTACCTCATGCGGACCCCGAGGGGAGATACGAAGACTAGTCCCACGCCGGTGCCCCTTTTCATCAGTGATCTGTCGAAGTACATCGTCCAGTACTCTTGATCGATGACTGCTGGTGGCATCTGGACCTTAGTCCACTCCACGATGAAGTCAGCCAGCACCTGGGATTTGATCACTATTTGGGGGCGTAAGTAATGCCCTGATCCATCAGCTCGAGTGCCCACTTTGTGGTTCTTCCTGTGGCATCCTAGCTATGAACAACCTCGCCGAGGGGGAACGGCGTCACGACTGTCATAGGGTGTGACTCGAAATAGTGGCGTAGCTTCCTCTTGGTGATGAGGACGGTGTAGAGGAGTTTCTAGATTTGGGAGTAGCGGGTTTTGGAGTCGGATAATACCTCACTGATGAAATATACGGGGCGCTACACCTTGAAGGCGTTCCCCTCTTCTTCCGCTCTACTACCAAGGTGGTGCTAACCACTTGCGTGGTGGCCGCAATGTACAGGAGGAGGGATTCTCCGTTGCTTGGAGGGACCAGGACCAGGGGTTTAGTTAAAAATTGCTTAACCATGTCAAGCGTCTCCTGGGCCTCGGCTGTCCACTCAAAGCGGTCGGACTTCTTTAGGAGTCGATAAAGGGGGAGTCCTCATTCGCCGAGGCACAAAATGAATCAGTTGAGGGCAGCAAGACACCCTGTGATCTGTTGAACCCCCTTTATGTTCTGGATCGGGCCCATCTTTGTGATGGCTGAGATTTTCTCCGGGTTGGCTTCGATGCCATGTTTGGAGACAATGAAGTCGAGCAGCATGCCCCTCAGGACCCCGAAAACACACTTTTCGGGATTGAGTTTGATGCCGTTTGCCTAGAGTTTCGCAAAGGTTTGTTCAAGGTCAGTGACAAGGTGGTCAGCCCGCTTGGACTTAACTATGATGTCGTCGACGTAGGCCTCAATGGTCCACCCGATGAGGTCCCCGAAGCAATTGAGCATATAGCACTGGTATGTTGCCCTAGCGTTCTTTAGATAGAACGACATTGAAATGTAGCAGAACGATCCGAATGGGGTGATAAAAGATGTCACGAGCTGGTCAGACTCTTTCATCGTGATTTGGTGGTAGCCGGAGTATGCGTCGAGGAAGCTGAGGGTTTTGCACCCTGAGGTGGAATGAACTATTTGGTCTATGCGTGGCAAAGGAAACAGGTCCTTTGGGCATGCCTTGTTGAGCCCCATGTAGTCGACACACATCCTCCATTTCCCGCTCTTCTTTCGCACAAGAACGGGATTTGCTAGCCACTCTGGGTGGTGTACTTCCTGAATGAACCCAGCAGCCAACAGTTTTGCTATCTCTTCACCGATG
Source organism: Miscanthus floridulus (assembly GCF_019320115.1). Classification (NCBI taxonomy): domain Eukaryota; kingdom Viridiplantae; phylum Streptophyta; class Magnoliopsida; order Poales; family Poaceae; genus Miscanthus; species Miscanthus floridulus. The sequence goes on from NC_089585.1 coordinate 47,377,526, forward strand.
TCCCTGCACTTTTCCTTGTTGAAGTGGCATAGGCGTTGTTTCACCGGTTTGGAGCCTGGGTGGATTTTTAAGGTATGCTCGGTGACCTCCCTCGGGATGCCTGGCATATCCGAGGGTTTCCACGCAAAGACGTCTTTGTTATCGCAGAGGAAGTCAACGAGCGCGGTTTCCTATTCGGAGGAGAGTGTGGTTCCGATGTGGACTTTTTTGCCCTCAGAGCTGTTGGGGTCCATGAGGACCTCCTTGGACCCTTCCGCCGAATCGAACGACCCGGTCGATTTCTTAGCGTCGGGCATTTTTTCGGCAACCTCCTCCCTAAGGGTGGCGAGTTCCTTGGAGGCAACGACTGCGGAGGCGTGACCGCAGCATTCGACTTCGCACTCGTAAGTGCGTAGGAAGGAGGTGCCGACGGTGATGACCCCACGGGGGCCTGGCATCTTCAGCTTAAGGTATGTATAGTTTGGGACGGCCATGAACTTTGCGTAACACGGTCGTCCTAGGATGGCGTGGAAAGTTCCCGAGAACCCCACTACATTGAAGGTGAGGGTCTCAGTCCTATAATTGGACCGATCCCTGAAAGTGACAGGCAGATCGATCTGCCCTAGTGGCACGGCCTGTCTACCAGGCATGATGCCATGGAAAGGTGCTCAGATGGGGCGGAGGTTCGTTCGGTCGATGCCTATCTCATCGAGCATCTTGGCGTACATGATGTTGAGGCCGCTGCCTCCGTCCATCAGTACTTTCGTGAGCCGCTTTAGGCAAACGACCAGGTCAACGACAAGCGGGTACCTTCCCGGGTGTGGGACGGCATCCAGATGGTTGGTCCGATCAAAGGTTATGGTGGATTCTAACCACCGGAGGAAGGCAGGCATGGCTGGTCTGGCCGTATAGACCTCGCGACGCGTGACCTTCTGGCGGCGTTTGGAGTCATAGGCCGCAGATCCTCCGAAGATCATGAGGGCACCATTTGGAGTCAGGAAGGCGTCGTCCTTCTCCTCAATGTTGTTTGTGCTGGGGGCAGGTTCCTTCCCCTACTCCCCTTTGTTGAGGCCCCCGGACAAGTATTTGCTCATGAGGCCGCAATCCTTGTATAGATGCTTGGCCGGGGAAGCATGGTTTGGGCATGGCCCCTCGAGCATTTTTTCAAAGTGGTTCGGAGTGCCCTCCGCGGGCTTCTGGCCACCTTTGCGGTCGGCAGCGGCCACGAGCGAGTTGTCACGCCATTACTTCTTATTCTTTCTTTTGGCGGGATGGTTGGAGGCGCCTTCGCCGGCGTCCTCGTCCCGCCTCGCCTTGCTGTCAGGGCGGTCGAAGATGGCTCCGACTGCCTCCTCTACCGAGGCGTGGCTAGTGGCAATGTCCAGGAGCTCCTTGGTAGTCCACGGGCCCCTTCACCCCAGCTTGTGTACCAAAGACTCACATGTTGTCTCGGATAGGAAAGCTCCTATCACGTCGGCATCAGCGATGTTAGGGAGCTCGTTGCACTTTCAAGAGAAGCGCCAGATGTACACGCAGAGGGTTTCATCGGCCTTCTGGCAACAATTCTTGAGGTCCCATGGGTTTTTGAGGCGTTTGTACGTGCCCTAGAAGTTCCCCACAAAAATCTCCATGAGATCCGCACAACTTTGAATGGCGTTGGATGGTAGGTGCTCCAACCACGCTCGTGCCGAATCGGCCAAGAATAGCGGGAGATTGCGAATAATGAAATTGTCATCACTCGCACCACCGGCTTGATAGGCAAGCTAATAGTCTTTGAGCCAAAGCCCAGGGTTTGTTTCTCTAGAATATTTAGGGATATTGGTGGGCGGTCGGTACCTTGGTGGGAAAGTAGTGTTGAGGATGTGTCGGCCAAAGGCCTAAGGGCCTAGCAGGATGGAACTCGGGCTTCGGTCCTCGCCACCGTCGTAGCGTCCGCCACGTCGGGGATGATAGCTGTGGAGGGCTCCTTCCCTTCCGTCGCTGTGGGTGCGCCTGTGGGCGTCGATGGTGCTGCGCACGTCATGGTTGTGGCCGAGACGTTGATGTACCAGGACAGCGGAGTGCTACCTGTCGCCTGGCGGTGTCTGGTGAACGGATGCGTCCTTGGTGGGGCGCACCAAGGGCATGTGTTGTCTGGAGTCGGGCTCACGTCACAAGGACAACGAACTTTCTACCTGCTGCGCCGCCGCACGCTCGAGCAACATGCGAATTTCTCGGCAAGCGCGGCGATCCTCGGACATCGTGGCCTTCGGAAGGCCGTGCAGCAAGGCCGTCGTAGCGGCGATGTTTTGACTTGCTCGAGCGAAGTGAGGGAGGGTCCCATCATCGGTGAGGATCCTCTGGTGTGTAGTCCGGGCCATGGCGCGCGCGCGCCTCCTGTCTACGCGGCGTTCAATCTCACGATTGATGTCCGTGTACTCCCGGACGAGCCCTTGCCTAGCCTCATCGATCTCTAGCTTATGGGCCCTTAGCTGTTCCATCCTTAGGTGAGATGGGGCCGCCATCTCCTCCCCGGACCTGCCACCAGGGTTGCTTGTTGGGGTGGCCTCTTCCCTGGAGACACTTTCGACATGCCCCTCGGGGGTTTGCGCCATGAAGCATTCCCGGGAAGGGTGGTGGCTCCCCCTGCTGGAGTTAGAGCTAGAGGACGATCCTGGCTCCTCCATGAGGAGCCTATGGAGAGTCTCCATATCATGTTCAATTGTCCCCATGAACTCGCTATCCGTGGGTGGCTGAACCATGCGTAGTGCCAGAAGGTGGCCAGCGGTCACCGCGGCGTTGCGGAGACTAAACGAAAACGCTGTCGGGGCGCTCCGCACATGGCCTTCTAGAGAGAGGGTGATGCAGTGTGGGGCCTCTATGGATAACTAGGGTGCAAGGGAGTCTCTAGGCTGGCCCTCAAGCCTTCAGTGGCTGAAGCTGACGGAAGGGAGAGACTGGACGGACGTGTGGGCCAGCGCCAGCTCTCCTCCGAGTGTAACGATGAAATCTAGGTTACCGAAATGCATGTGTGTGCCTAGGACCTAGTTGATTGCATGGGTGGCCATCCGAGGCCTGATTTGGAATGCGTAAAGGCCCCTACTTGGCACGCCAACTGTCGATGTTTCGTACAAGCACTGACAAGTAAATTTATAGTGATGCGCGTTAGGCTCGGATGGTGCGCTAAAGGACACAAGATTTATATTGGTTCGGGCCAAATGTCCCTATGTCCAGTCTGTTGCTGCTCATGTTATTAGCACCAAAAAATGGTTTATAGTAGGGGGTACAAATGGTTGAGAGAGGGACTGGTCCCAAGTCTCTGATTGAAGGGTCGAAAGGATGTCAAGAGCCTGATAGCAGCTTGACTGTGTGTGATGTGTGTTGTTCATCAAGAGTCGGTCCCCTCATTGAAGGAAGCACATCCCCTTTTATAGATGAAGGGGATGACTTTACAAGTGAGAGGGCTCAGATGCGTACGCTACCTAGCCTTGTTGTTCAGTCTACCAAGCCTTGTTGTCCATTCCAGTGGGTACGAAAGGATGATAAGCGCCTACAATACTATCGATGCCACTGTAGAATGTCAGGATGGCTACAGAGTACTACCCCATGCAGGGTATGGACTCTGGTATAGTGGTTTTGACTTATGAGCCATGCCTTGCCTTTCTCCGCACATCGTCTGGTTCCCTCCAAATGGGGAGCCCCCGGTCGGATGGCTCTAGTCGGCCCTCAGTGCGTCGGTCGGAGAAGAGCGGTGAGCAGGCTTCCCGCAAGCCCCGGTCGTGGGGTTAGAGTTGCGGGGTCGGAGCAGGAAGCAGTGCTGTGGGCAAAGCCTTTTGATCAGAGGGGGCGTCCGGAGGCTGAAGCGAATTCTCCGATCTGGTGGACCCGAGGGGCCATGAAGCGGGTGCCGCTCCCTTGGGACCATATCGTGGTGATAGCACATCCGTCATTTGTGGAGGACACGAGTCCTTTCCTAGACCATAGTGGTTGTCGTATGTCTATGTTGGGTTCTATGTCCAAGGGCTAAAGGCGGGGCCTACAACTCTGTAGTGACTGTAGGGTGAAGTGCATGCGCCTGGAACACTATTCAGGCTCTGCTACGCCTGGAAGGGTCTAAAGCATCCATCCTGTTGTTCCCTAGCAGTACCTTTCATGCCGGGGCACAGGGTATGGACTCTGGTTCAGTGGTTTTGACTTATGAGCCATGCCTTGCCTTTCTCTGCATGTCTTCTGGTTCCCTCTGAATGGGGAGCCCCCGGTTAGATGGCTCTAGTTGGCCCTTAGTGCGCTGGTCGGAGAAGAGCGGTGAGTAGGCTTCTCGTGAGCCCTAGTCATGGGGTCGGAGTCACGGGGTCAGAGCAAGAAGCAATGCTGTGGGCATCCCTCGGGCGAGACTAAGCCCGTCCCTCGGGGGTCGGGCGAGGCAGAGTCAGTCCCTAAGCTCTCGGGGGAGGCGAAGCTGGCCCTTATCCCTTGGGTGAGACCGAGCCTGGCCCTCGGGGGTCGGGCGAGGTGGAGTCTATCCCTAAGCCCTTGGGTGAGGCAGAGCTGGCCCAAAGGCGTCGAGCGAGGCGGAACCAAACTCCCGTCATTCGAGCAAGAAACATAGCGGCGCCCTTGTTCGTCCAGAAGTTTTTAACGTTCGATGGTTATTGGTTCCACCTCCTAGGGTACCCCGGTGTTAGGTCCCCAACACTTCTCTAACAAAGCAGTCATAGGTTTAGCTATCTTGGAGAACTCCTCAATGAATCTCCTATAGTACCCATCCATACCAAGGAAACTCATGCTCTTCTTCATTCTTAGAGAAGACCAATATATCATCAATAAATGCAACTACAAACTTATCAAGGTACTCCATGAATATGAATACTTTGTTCATTAAATACATGAAGTAAGCAGGTGCATTGGTCAGACTAAAAGGCATGACTGTGAATTCATATAGTCCATATCAGGTCACAAAAGTAGTTTTGGGAATGTTAGAACGTCTTATTCTTAACTGATGGTATCTAGATTGGAGGTTGATCTTAGAAAACACACAAGCTCCTTTCAAATGGTCAAACAAGTCATCAATTCTAGGTAGTGGATACTTATTCTTAATTGTCACCTCATTAAACGATCTATAATCTATGCACATTCTCTATGTTCCATCTTTCTTCTCTACAAACAACACCGGTGCTCCCCAGGGTGAAGAACTAGGTCGAACATAACCCTTATCTAGCAGTTCCCTTATTTGTTTCTTAAGTTATGCTAATTCATTCACCCCCATTCTATATGGTCTCTTAGCTATGGGTGTTGTTCCAGGTAAAAGTTCAATTATAAACTCAATATCTTGTTTAGGTGGCATACCTAGTAACTCATCAGGGAAGACATTAGGATACTCATTTACTATTGGTATATCCTCTATAGATGTACCCTCCAACTGATTGACCACACAGAGCTGTTCAACTAACATAGAGACTGCTATCTCAATTTGCTCCCCAGTTGGGGCCATCAGGCTTACAGACTTATTCTCACACTGGATAGCTGCTTTCTGATGTCTCAACCAATCCATTCCAAGTATCACATCAATTCCTGACAATTCAAGTACTACAAGGCTTGCTTCAAAGTCTACCCCGCTCATTTTTATGTTGACTTTAGGGCATACTAAGGTTGCTCTCATCTCTCCTCTAGGTGAGTTAACTACCATAGGCTGTCTTAGTGTTTGCATTAACATACTATGCTTCTTCACAAAACAAGTACTTATAAACGAATGCGATGCACCAGAATCGAATAGTACTAAAGCAATATTTGAGTTCACTAGGAACATACCCATCATCACGTCTAGAGCCTCCTGTGTTACCTTAGCTATCACATGGTGAATCTTGCCATGGGCATAGTTCCATTGCCCCTAGTTGCCTTGGTTCTACTGAGGAGGTTGGTTCTAGACCCGTGCACCTTGAGCCTTCTTTGGGAAATTATAAGAGTAGTGCCCTATCTCACCACAAGTGAAACATTGGTTGTTTCCTGGTGCCTTAGGAGCATTGGGAGCAGCATTCTTTACTAGAGCATTGTTGGCTTGCTGTTGGCATTGAACTGGTGCCTTGTACTGCTGCTACTGTGCATGCTGGGGTTGCTGGTTATGGTTGATTAAACTTGACAGGCCCTGATAGCGCTGTTGTGGGTGAGCTTGCTGAAGAGTGGTGTGGAAGCAAGTGTTGCTTCCATACTGCTGCCCCTGGAATTTCCTCTTCTTATCCTCCATTTCACGATGCTTGTTCTCAATGATCAAGACCCTGTCCACTAACTGCTAGAAATTAGCAAAGGTATGGGACACTAGTTGGTACTAGAGACCATCATTTAGACCTTGCATGAACAGCTCCTACCTCTTTTCATCATCTTCCACTTCAGTAGGTGCATACTATGACAATTGTATGAACTTGTCACGATACTCAGCAATAGACATGATGAGAGCCAGGAAATCCTTCTTTAGTTTCATCAACCCAGTGGGCACATGATGAGAGTAGAAACCATTGTGAAATTCTTACCAAGATATGGGATTAGCTTCAGTATGGCCAAAACAAAAAGACTCCCACAAGTCAAGAGCAGCCCCTTGCATTTGCCTAGCTACATACAAAACCTTCTCCCTATCATTACATTGTGCAATCTCAAGTTGCCTCTCAACTGCATGCAACCAGTCATCAGCCTAGAGAGGGTTAGTTGAATGCCTAAAGATAGGTGGATGTCCCTTCAGAAACTCTCCCCTCTTGTCTCTAACTTGAAGGGGTGCATTCCCATTCCAATTCTGGTTGTTCTACATGTTCTGAGCCATTTGCTGCAATAGTTGGGTCTGCATCATCATCAGTTGCTCCATGGTGATAGGAGGTGGTGGCAGAAGGTCCTCGCCCCCTTGGTTAGTCCTCCTGGTGTTCACCATCATGAAGTCATCATCTTCATCCCTTAGCTGTTGCAACATGTCCTCTAGTACAGTCTTGCCAAAGGTGACCACCACCCATGGTGGAAGGTAGCCACATGTGCTCTTGCGGGATGTGCACTTGGTATGGGCCATTTATAAGATTGAAATAGTTGAGTATTAGAACAAGGATAAATTTCCGCAACAGATAATAGACAGAATATAAGCAATAATTTTATAGTAAATTAACAACAACAAAATAAAGGAGATATAAAACTAAAGAACGTCCATTTCTAACTAGGTTGATCGTCCTATAGTTAGTTAAAGCTTTGATACCAATTTGTCGCACCCAATTTTGCATAGCTTTGATACGTGTGCGGTAGACATGCTGACGAGGGCGTGGTGCACCATGCCCAAGGTCCATGGTGGACCGGTTACATAACCCTAAAGGGTATCTAATCCTTGCCGCCGATCAAAGAATGGACGACACTGGTGAGATGGGGATGAACAAATTGATGCTACAGTGACCACGGCGAGCAGCGCCATGGATGCCGACGGCCCAAGCTCATCGGCGAATGCTAGGACGACGATTCTGGCCACACCTGTAACACCTCTGGTGTTTTGACCTAGTACTAAAACTTGACATGTCATCATGTGCATTGCAAAGCATTCATAAAGTAGAAAAATTTTGAATGCATTCACTAAATAAGCTTTATTTCATAAGGTTGTTATTTTATGTGATGTGATTCAAAACCCTAAATAAAGATCATGACCGCAAGGGTCAAATTTCATGTGATCATGTGAGACCATGTGTCATTTGACTCAAATAACCCTAATGGGCCATGTTACTGGTCAAAAATCAAAGTTAAAGCAAAAAGGTAAACAAATCAAATTTGAATTCATACTCAAATCATAAAAGTCCTTTTTGCCCCTTTTGGCTAATTCAAAATCCATATGGAATTTGGGGTTGAGGCAAAAAGCAAAGTTGAAGATTATTTTATAAGGATCAACTTTGGTATTCAAAGTTTTTAAAGTTTACATATAAAATTTGGAGTAATTTTGAAATGATTCAAATACTCAAATGCACCCCAAATTCAAATTTCAAAATGGAAGAAGAATTTGAAAATGTTCCTTGAAGCAAAGTTGTAGAGTTTGAAAAGTTGAGCAACTTTCTTTTTTGAAGATTTTCAACTTCTTTAGAAAATTTGTGAGTAATTTGCAAAATTAACGCAGTGGCAATTCTGTAAATACTTCAAAATTGAAAATCAGCCGAGCGCCACCTCTCTGCTTGCCACCGGAGCCACGCAGTTGTCGCCGCCGATGGATTTGCGCCGCTTCCTCGCGCGTTGACACGTAGCCGGCATCGTGGCGAGTTCGTTCGTGCGCTGTCGATGCCGGACGTCTCCTTCCCGTCTATAAATAGCAGCAACCGTCGCCGTTGTCTCTCGTTTTCCCCTCTGCTCTGCTCCACCGCCAGTCAGCTCCGCCGCTCGCCGTAGCCACCGTCAAGCCACGTCCGTCGTGCCCAGCTATGCCAACGTGATCGCCTTGGCCTTGCGCTCCTCTTCGGCTTGCTCGTGTTGCTTGGGTTTGCCGGAATCGCCCGGCGCAACACCTTCTTCCTCGGAGCCAGCCAGAGTACCGCCACCATCGACCTCGCGTGGCCACATCGTTCCAGCCCATCTCTGCCTTCACCAAGCACACCGGCGTGATCGTGGTGAGCTACTGAATGTAATGCTTGCTTCGCTTTAGACTCTACTGCATTGTTGCCAGGGTTACACCGTGTGCCGTCGTGCCCGAGCCGCCATGGCCGGCGTGGAGCTTTCTCCGGTGCACCTTTCGCCGTTCTAAGGGCTGGGATGGATTCGTAGGATGGCATAGATCATTTAGGTGCGGTCTACCTCGCTGGAGCGTCGCCATCGGCGCATTTTGGGCCGGCCAATGATGGCAGCGCCGCCGTGTCCTATTATGTGTCACTGACGAGTGGGGTCGGGTTGTCAGTGAGAAAGAAAGAGAAGAAGAGTAAGGATTTGATATTTTCTATTTTTGAATAGTGCTGAATCTTTGGGAATTTGTAGGAAAATAATCATAGCTCCAAAAATTCTGAAAATTTGTGTGTAGCTTCTGTACATGCTATAGTATGGTTTAAAATTATGAAACTTGAAATTTGAATAAATTTTTAATGTTCAAAAATTCAGTCCATTAATTCATAAATGCAAATTCCATGATTTTTGTAGGCCACTGTTTAATTCCAAAAATTATGAAATTTGTTTTGGTACACTAATTTGTCATGAGGAAGCTTACATAAAATTTTGAGGTCATTTGGAGCAAGTTCATTTTTGGGCTTATTTCCAAATTAATTCAAAAAGAAATAAAAGCAAACCCTAAGTGTTAGATTAGTGTTTGATCTTGTTTTGGTCATGTTTTGTGACTAGTAGGGTTTCAAGATCAGTTTGGTCAAGTCACATGTGTGGTTCTTGACGGTTAAATTGCAAGTTGGTTTTGTTGGCTTGCAACTGTACCGTGAAAAACGGTTGTATTCGAAGTGTTGTTATATTTCATGTACCATGACAGCATCATGTTTACATTATCATCATGTTAAAGCATATGTTATCATTTTGTGTAGAACCCGAGAGTGAAATGATTCTAGTTGAGCAGGTTCTAGAAGAATCCCCGGTTGTCACGGGATTCGATAATTGTGGTACTGATCAGGAACCTGAGATCGTCAACGAAGGCAAGCCCCGATTTATGCATTAAACCCTTACCTTGTTACTTTGAAAAGATTATCACCTATGTTACTTATTGCATTAAGTTGATTAATTCAAATATTACCTACTTGATGCATTGCCTACCTTGTTAATTGTTTACCATCCTTAAAGATGTTTTCATTTACAAAGGCGTAGTATGCTTAGTATGCTTATTGGTAGGTTTTCAAAGTAAAAGTTTTGATACAAACAAAGATGGCATACTGGCCAAAGAAAGAAAGAAGATAGAATGAACTATAGACTAGTCGCGTAACTTATCTTGAATGTTGGGTAATGTTGCCGACTATGTCGCTTAAAGGCCACTCATTGTGGATCTTCTGAACGAGACACTTTGTAGTACTGGTCACATACTCCTGTAAGCCTACTTTGGCAAATCCGATACTAAGATGAATGCCCACGCACTGGGAGTGGAGAGATGGCGGGAGTAGCGTGTACCCTCGTGGCTAGAATGTGGCCAGATTTGAGGTGTGATGTGCTCTCGGGTGGCGTGGAGACGGCTTAGTATAGGAGGATCCGGTAGCGAGGTTGATATATGCAAGATTAAGTTCTACATATGTCGTGTGATAAGGAATCTCTAGCTGGGACTTGAATCAATTCGTATTGCTGATGCTCCGCGGATATGGAGACTCGATTCATTACAGAAGCAATGTAGGACGGGTGAATTACTAAAACATGAGAAAAGAATGGAATAGGAAGGATTGGAATATGGGAAATGTACATTTAGTTGGAGATAATGAACTAAAAGGACTTAGGGGTAAAACGTGAAAATAGGATGAAGAATAGTAAGCTTTTGGCAAAGAACTTTTGAATCTTGCTACATCCTTACCTTGCCCCAACACCTACATCTTTCACCTCCTATTATGTCGGGTTAGTCTTGTTGAGTACTTTTGTACTTAGGGTTTGTTAATCCTTGTTGCAGGTGAGTCGCATGCGCAGGCTTGTTTTGGTCCCTGCTGCATGTCCGTGTTTGAAGTCAACGACGATGAGGAATGATGAATGGCCTTTGGACAAGGCACTAGTTTGTATGATAAATAATGTTAATGTAATATTATCCCGCTACTATGGTTGTATGACACTTATGGTATTGTAAGTTTGAAAACAACTGGTTTGTAAACTATGTTATCTTAAGACTTTCGCTATCTTTTACTCTGATGTATATATTTGAATAAACTGTTGTAATCTGCAATGTCTGTGATTGGGATCCTATTCGAAAAGATTCATGGATGATTTGGGTTTCCCAAGGACACCCGACAGACCTGTTAAGTTGTTGGGAACTCATGTACGCTATCAGCGGTCCGTTGAGACAACAATAGGTGCATGTGGGCCTGATTTCTTAGGAGGTTCTACCACAGCTAGTATCAGAGCAGTTCCTATCTAAGATCATTGTAGGTTACTTTGGAAAAACCTTCAAATTGATTTGGATCAAAGAAAGTAAACTTGATATATTAGAGTTCAAATTTCTTTCTTCTTACCTTTGATCTTGTCTCAATCTTATCTTATTTGAAAGTTTGTGGTGAATAATATGATTAGGTTTGTCCTATGTATTAAAATCTAGTACTTATAATTATATAAATCTTTTGTACCTAGATTCGTAAGATCGATTCATGCATCATGCTTGAAAACCTTGCATAATAATTCCCCTTATAAGTGGTTGGGTAAGTAACGTCAATCCCATTCTTGCTAACCTTGATTATCCTCTAGCTATTCTTATAGTCCTACCCTGAAATTCTACAGGCTATGGCAAAGACCAAGATAACCGCGCGCAAGTCCACCGGACCTCATGGAGTCCCTCGTCACCAGTTGGCACCGCGAAACCATGAGCTTGGTGAAGGAAGTTCCAAGAACCTAGGAGATGAAGGATCTTCGAGCAACCCCGCCAACATCGAGAACCTTACCAAGGAGCTCAACACTCTTCGTTGGGCTCATGCCAAAGATCAAGAGGAGCTGGCGGAATTGCAAAGGGGCATCACCATGACCATGGAGCTGTGGAATGAAGCCTAGACATGAGAGGATGCGGCCAATGAATGCGTCCATGAGTTGGAGTTCTATGTGGAAGACCTAGAGATGGACAATGCCATTCTTCATGAGAATGTCCACATGCTGTATGATCAACTTCATCCTCCTCATGGGGATGGTGAAGTTATAGATGAAGAAATGATTGTGAATTCAAGAGAAGTCCATGATGAAGAAGAGGAGGAGGATCCTGAGGAGTTAGTGTACTTCTCAGATGAAGATGAGGTTTCGTCCGGTATGGGCACGAACACCGATGACTAAGAGCTCGAAGTAGTAATAGTTCCTTTACTGCTTTCTTAGTGAACTAGGGTTGTCTTGTGGGATACAAGACATGTAATATAAATAAGTAATCCTTTGTAGCATGAAACCTTTTAAACTGCTTTCAATAAAGAATAATGTAAGTAAACGTGTTTCTCTAACAGATGCCTCGTACTATCACCCGAGCTGGTGCTAGTGGCTCGCATGACGATGATGAGTGCCCAAATCCTCCACCAATGCCTCTGACTATGGCAGATGCTATAGCCGCACTTGTCAATGCAACGGCAGAGAATGCTAGACTGTTAAGGGAATTGGCTCAGAACCAACAGGCACCATACCCTAATCGTGGTCGCCGTAATAATGGAAATGAGGAGTCAACCTATGTTGATTTTACTGACACACGTCTGCCTGTGTTTTCTAAGGCAGAAGAGCCTTTAGAAGCTGACGATTGGCTTAGGACAATAGAGCAAAAGTTTGAGCTGATTCACTGTATCGAGATTCAGAAACCAAGGTTTGCGGCACAGCAACTCCGAGGAGCTGCTGGTGCCTGGTGGGCAAATTTAGTAGCGGTACAGCTCGCTGGTCACCAAATCACCTGGAGGGAGTTTAAGGATGCCTTCAAGGCGCACTATATTCCAGATGGTGTGATGACCATGAAGTTAGAAGAGTTTTTGGCCCTTAAGCAAGGGGAGCACCCGGTGATGCACTATGTTGGGCGCTTCAACCACCTATCACAGTATGCTATAGAGTATGTAAATACTGATAGGAAGAAGAAGAATCATTTCCTTAGAGGCCTGAACACTAAACTTCAGACCATGATGGCAACTTGTGGCAACGCCACTTATCATGAGATAGTCAAATTTGCTATCGCTTCGGAGGAGAATTACCGCCGACACAAGGAGGCAAAGAAGAAGAAAATATCTGCTTCCGGATCGTCGAGTGGAAAGCGTCAAAAGATAGTCTACCATCCTCAGAATCATGGTTGTGCGCCATTCTGCCCACAGCAAAGCCAAGGCAGGTAGCAAATTTTTATTCATCCCACAACTAATACGCCTTATCCTCATCAAGCACCATAGCAGCAAAATAATACAAATAATGCAAACCGCACTGCTACTCCCTAGAATCACAATTTTCCATGTTATAATTGTGGTAAACCTGGACACTTTTCTCAAGAATGTCTGTATCCCAGGAAAAATAATCCTGATGCACCTAAAGCCCCTGTTACTCAAGCTTAGAATCAATCCAAGGGCAATGCTCAGAATAGTCAGAAGGGTCAGGCTAAGAAGAAAACTGGAAGGGTCTTCTATACTCAGGTGGAATCTATTCCAGAAGGAGAACCAATAATGATGGGTATGTTTCCCATTGCAAAGCATCCTGCAATTACCATATTTGATTCTGGTGCATCCCATACATTCATCAATCGTACATTTGGTGTGAAGCATGGGATAGCTATTAGGGAAACAAAAGAACCATATCATATACAGTCACCCAGGGGACGAATCTATACAAGGGAGGTAGTTCAGCATGTACCTATTGATTTGGGAGGATATGAGTTCCCTACTAATATGCTGATATTAAAGGATCAAGATATAGATGTGATCCTTGGTATGAACTGGTTAACCCAACATGGGGCTATCATAGATGTCCTGCATAGAACCATAAGGGTAAATGCACCTGGCAGCAAAATCCAATTTCTCATCCAACTTCCCTTTCCTAAGAGTACAGTTGAAACAGTCTGTGCAACTACTGTTGAAGAAGCTGAGAAAATTCTAGTGGTATGTGAATTTACGGATGTCTTTTCCAACGATCTGCCTGGTCTGCCACCAGACCGAGATGTAGAGTTTAGAATTGATCTAAAACCAGGAACAGCACCAGTGTCCAGAAGAGCATATAGGATGCCACCCAAAGAACTAGCAGAATTAAAAATGCAACTACAAGAGTTGTTAGACAAGGGTTTCATTCAACCCAGTTCATCACCTTGGGGATGCCCTGCTATCTTCGTGAAGAAGAAGGACCAAACCTTAAGGTTATGTGTTGACTATCGGACGTTAAATGAAGTCACCATAAAGAACAAATACCCCTTACCCCGAATTGATTTGCTTTTTGATCAACTTGGGGAGCTAAGGTGTTCTCAAAGATAGACTTGAGATCAGGCTATCACCAGCTAAAGATCAGATGAGAAGATGTGCCAAAGACAACATTCACTACCCGATATGGTCTATATGAGTATCTAGTTATGTCTTTTGGGCTGACCAATGCCCCGACTCATTTCATGTACCTGATGAACTCAGTTTTCATACCCGAGTTGGATAAGTTTGTAGTGGTGTTCATTGATGACATTCTTATCTACTCTAAAAGCAAAGAGGAACATGCGGAACATCTCTGCATTGTTCTACAAAGGTTAAGAGATCACCAACTATATGCCAAATTCAGTAAATGTGCATTTTGGTTGGAGGAAGTACAATTTCTGGGTCATGTGCTTTCTACTGAAGGTATAGCTGTTGATCCAAGCAAGGTAGAAGAAGTCCTTAACTAGAAAGCACCTACCACTGTTCATCAAGTTTGTAGTTTTCTAAGGTTGGCAGGGTATTATTGTCGGTTCATCCCTGACTTCTCTAGAATTGCGAAGCCAATTACTGGACTGCTGAAGAATCAAACTAAGTTTGTATGGTCAATAGAATGTGAGAAGGCCTTTCAGACATTGAAGAAGTTGCTGACAACTGCACCAGTATTAGCACAACCTGATATCGAGAGGCCATTTGATATCTATTGTGATGCATCTAGAATTGGTATTGGTTGTGTTCTTATGCAAGAAGGCAGAGTTATAGCATATGCTTCCAGACAACTCAAGAAGCATGAAGAACACTATCCCACCCATGACCTTGAATTAGCTGCTGTTGTTCATGCACTCAAGGTTTGGCGACATTATTTATTAGGCAATATCTGTCATATCTATACGGATCACAAAAGTTTGAAATATATCTTCACTCGGTCAGAGTTGAATATGAGGCAAAGAAGATGGTTAGAACTTATCAAAGATTATGACTTAGAAGTGCATTATCATCTGGGCAAGGCTAATGTGGTTGCCGATGCCCTGAGTCACAAAAGTCATTGCCATTGTCTGACTGTGAAACCTATGCAACAAACATTGTGTCAAGAGATGGAGCATCTAAATTTACAAATAATAAAACAAGGTTCCCTATCCAATATTGCAGTTGAGTCCACTATCAAAGATCAGATCATTGCTGCTCAACAAAAAAGTAAGGGTATAGCCCATATCAAAGATAAAGTCAGATCTGGAAAACCAACATGTTTCAAGATTGATGAATCAGATGTTGTATGGTTCAAGGATAGATTGGTAGTACCCAAAAATCCAGAGCTACAAAAGCAGATTCTTGATGAAGCTCATTCTACAAGATACTCCATTCATCCGGGTAGCAACAAAATGTATCATGATCTGAGAAAGAGATATTGGTGGACTAAAATGAAAATAGAAATAGCTCAATATGTAGCCAAGTGTGATATTTGTCAGAGAGTCAAAGCAGTTCATATGAAGACTACAGGTCCATTACATTCATTGCTAGTTCCATCTTGGAAGTGGGAAGATATCGGTATGGACTTCATCGTGGGGTTGCCTAGGACATCTGCAGGCTACAATTCAATATGGGTTATTGTTGATCGACTAACCAAGATAGCTCATTTCTTACCAGTCAGAGATAAATATCGAGTGGAACAGTATGCAAAGCTTTATCTTGATAGAATCTTCAGTCTGCATGGGGCACCCAAGACCATTGTCTCTGACAAAGGGTCATTGTTTATATCCAAGTTTTGGAAAAGTCTACATGAGTCTTTGGGAACTAAACTTATCCACAGTTCTGCTTATCATCCATAAACAGATGGACAGACTGAGAGGGTAAATCAAATTCTTGAAGATATGTTAAGAGCGTGTGTCCTTTCCTATGGTGCTAAATGGGATGAATGCCTTCCCTTAGCTAAATTCTCATATAATAATAGCCATCAAGAGAGCATTAAAATAGCACCATTCGAAGCATTGTATGGCCATAGATGCCAGACACCTTTAAATTGGTCAGAAGCTGGAGAACGTTGGTTCTTTGGACCGGATGTGGTCAAGGAAGCTGAAGAGAAAGTTAAACTCATACAAGCTAATATGAAGGTAGCTCAGTCCCGATAGAAAAGCTATACTGATAAGAGGAGACGACCGCTAGAATTCAAAGTGGGAGATCATGTCTACCTCAAGGTATCACCAATGAAAGGAGTTCATTGTTTTAGTATTCGGGGAAAGTTGGCGCCCCGCTATGTTGGTCCTTTTCAAATCCAACAACGATGTGGACCGGTCGCCTATCGCATCAAGCTACCAGATCACATGTCAGTGGTCGACTTTGGTGATGTAGAACTAGAACCTGATTTGACTTATGCTGAGTACCCCATTAGAGTCTTAGATCAGAAAGATCGAGTCACTCGAAGACGTACAATCAAGTTCTACAAAGTACAATGGAATCAACACATTGAAGATGAAGCTACTTGGGAGTCCGAGGATTACTTAGAAGAAAACTTTCCTGACTTCTTCGCTTCTATCTAGTTGCAATACCTTGTCTATATTGTAACTTATCTCGTTTGTCAACAGGATGGAAAAATCCTCTCACTAGCCTTTTGAATAAAGTTATGATGTGTTAGCTTGACACATTTCCTTTTTGAAAAAAGTCTACTTAACCCCCTCACCTTTCATACTTGGTTTACTTCACCCCCCAAACTATGAAACCATCTATTTTACCCCCTGAACTTTCCAAAACCATCAATTTTACCCCCTGGGCGGGTTTCCAGCGGCGGTTTTGCTACAGTAACAGCGGGTTTGCTACAGTAACGGCGGGTTTGCTGCAGTGCCGGTGGCTTTGAATTTTCTTTTTTTTATTTATTTTCGGTGAATTTTTGAAAAATCATAGTAAATCATAGAAAAATCATAAAATGAAAAATCTAATTTTATTGGACTCCACATGAGTAGATCTACACAATGAATATATAATACAGTATGCTTTAGTATAATTTTTTTTGTAGCTTTAGATTAGTTGGAAAATCTAATTTTGTCTGTAATTAATTAGAATTTATCTATAACTAAGTTATACATAGTCCAATGAGTACGAAATTTTTACTATAGTTTAAGCATACAATAATTAGCGTACCATAAAAATTTTACCACAATTGGACCATAGAAGCTGTAGCTATGAATTATTCCAATTAATTATAGACAAAATTGGATTTTCCAATTAATCTAAAGCTACAAAAAAAATTTGTACTAAAACATACCGTATTATATATTCACTATGTAGATCTACTCATGTGGAGTCCAATAAAATTAGATTTTTCATTTTATGTTTTTCTATGATTTACTATGATTTTTCAAAAATTCACCAAAAATAAATAAAAAAAAAGGAAATTCAAACCCACCGGTGCTGTAGCAAACCCGTTGTTACTGTAGCAAAACCGCCCAGGGGGTAAAATAGATGGTTTTGGAAAGTTCAGGGGGAAAAATAGACGGTTTCATAGTTGAGGGGGTGAAGTAGACCAAGTATGAAAGGTGGGGGGTTAAGTAGACTTTTTCCTTTCCTTTTTCCATTACTTAGCTTTAGGTTTTAAATCTCGGGACGAGATTTCTTTAAGGGGGAAGGGTTGTAACACCTCTGCTGTTTTGACCTAGTACTAAAACTTAACATGTCATCATGTGCATTGCAAAGCATTCATAAAGTAGAAAATTTTGAATGCATTCACTAAATAAGCTTTATTTCATAAGGTTGCTATTTTATGTGATGTGATTCAAAACCCTAAATAAAGATCATGACCACAAGGGTCAAATTTCATGTGATCATATGAGACCATGTGTCATTTGCCTCAAATAACCCTAATGGGCCATGTTACTGGTCAAAAATCAAAGTTAAAGTAAAAAGGTAAACAAATCAAATTTGAATTCATACTCAAATCAAAAAAGTCCTTTTTGCCCCTTTTGGCTAATTCAAAATCCATTTGGAATTTGGGATTGAGGCAAAAAGCAAAGTTGAAGATTATTTTATAAGGATCAACTTTGGTATTCAAAGTTTTTAAAGTTTACATATCAAATTTGGAGTAATTTTGAAATGATTCAAATACTCAAATGCACCCCAAATTCAAATTTCAAAATAGAGGCAGAATTTGAAAATGTTCCTTGAAGCAAAGTTGTAGAGTTTGAAAAGTTGAGCAACTTTCTTTTTTGGAGATTTTCAGCTTCTTTAGAAAATTTGTGAGTAATTTGCAAAATTAACACATTGGCAATTTTGTAAATACTTCAAAATTGAAAATCAGCTAAGCGCCACCTCTCTGCTTGCCGCTGGCGCCACACAGTTGTCGCCGCCGATCGATTTGCGCTGCTTCCTCGCGCGTTGACATGCAGCCGGCACCGTGGCAAGTTCGTTCGTGCGCTGTCGACACCGGGCGTCTCCTTCCCATCTATAAATAGCAGCAACCGCCGCCGTCGCCTCTCGTTTTCCCCTCTGCTCTGCTCCGTCGCCAGTCAGCTCCATCGCTCGCCGTAGCCACCGTCAAGCCGCGTCCATCGTGCCTAGCTACGCCAACGCGATCGCCTCGGCCTTGCGCTCCTCTTCGGCTTGCTCGTGTTGCTTGGGTTGGCCGGAATCGCTCGGCGCAATGCCTTATTCCTCGGAGCTGGCCAGAGTACTGCCACCATCGACCTCACGTGGCCACGTCGTTCCAGCCCATCTCCGCCTTCACCAAGCACACCGGCGTGATCGTGGTGAGCTACTGAACGTGATGCTTGCTTCGCTTTAGACTCTACTGCATTGTTGCTAGGGTTACGCCGTGCGCCGTCGTGCCCGAGCCGCCATGGCCGGCGTGGAGCTTTCTCCGGTGCGCCTTCCGCCGTTCTAAGGGCTGGGATGGATTCATAGGATGGTGTAGATCATTTAGGTGCGGTCTGCCTTGTTGGAGCGTCGTCGTCAGCGCGTTTTGGGCCGGCCAGTGATGGCAGCGCCGCCGTGTCCTATTATGTGTCACTAACGAGTGGGGCCAGGTTGTCAGTGAGAAAGAAAGAGAAGAAGAGTAAGGTTTTGATATTTTCTGTTTTTGAATAGTGCTGAATCTTTGGGAATTTGTAGGAAAATAATCATAGCTCCAAAAATTCTAAAAATTTGTGTGTAGCTTCTGTACATGCTCTAGTATGGTTTAAAATTATGAAACTTGAAATTTGAATAAATGTTTAATGTTCAAAAATTCAGTCCATTAATTGATAAATGCAATTTCCATGATTTTTGTAGGCCACTGTTTAATTCCAAAAATTATGAAATTTGTTTTGGTACACTAATTTATCATGAGGAAGCTTACATAAAATTTTGAGGTTATTTGGAGCAAGTTCATTTTTGGGCTTATTTCCATGTGTTAGATTAGTGTTTGATCTTGTTTTGGTCATGTTTTGTGACTAGTAGGGTTTCAAGATCAGTTTGGTCAAGTCACATGTGTAGTTCTTGATGGTAAAATTGCAAGTTGGTTTTGTTGGCTTGCAACTGTACCATGAAAAACGGTTGTATTCGAAGTGTTGTTATATTTCATGTACCATGACAACATCATGTTTACATTATCACCATGTTAAATCATATGTTATCATTTTGTGTAGAACCTGAGAGTGAAATGATTCTAGTTGAGCAAGTTCTGGAAGAATCCCCGGTTGTCACGGGATTCGATAATTGTGGTACTGATCAGGAACCTGAGATCATCAATGAAGGCAAGCCCTGGTTTATGCATTAAACCCTTACCTTGTTACTTTGAAAAGATTATCACCTATGTTACTTATTGCATTAAGTTGATTAATTCAAATGTTACCTACTTGATGCATTGCCTACCTTGTTAATTGTTTACCATCCTTGAAGATGTTTTCATTTACAAAGGCGTAGTATGCTTAGTATGCTTATTGGTAGGTTTTCAAAGTAAAAGTTTCGATACAAACAAAGATGGCATACTGACCAAAGAAAGAAAGAAGATAGAATGAACTATAGACTAGTCGCATAACTTATCTTGAATGTTAGGTAATGTTGCCAACTATGTCGCTTAAAGGCCACTCATTGTGGATCTTCTGAACGAGACACTTTGTAGTGCTGGTCACATACTTCGGTAAGCCTACTTCGGCTAATCCGATACTAAGATGAATGCCCACGCACTGGGAGTGGAGAGATGGCAGGAGTAGCATGTACCCTCATGGCTGGAATGTGGCCGAATTTGAGGTGTGCTGTGCTCTTGGGTGGCGTGGAGACGTCTTAGTATAGGATGATCCGGTAGCGAGGTTGAAATATGCAAGATTAAGTTCTACATATGTCGTGTGATAAGGAATCCCCAGCTGGGACTTGAATCAATTCGAATTGCCGGTGCTCCGTGGATATGGAGACTCAATTCATTACAAAAGCAATGTAGGATGGGTGAATTACTAAAACATGAGAAAAGAATGGAATAGGAAGGATTGGAATATGGGAAATGCACATTTAGTTGGAGATAATGAACTAAAAGGACTTAGGGGTAAAACGTGAAAATAGGATGAAGAATAGTAAGCTTTTGGCAAAGAACTTTTGAATCTTGCTACATCCTTACCTTGCCCCAACACCTACATCTTTCACCTCCTGTTACGTCGGGTTAGTCTTGTTGAGTACTTTTGTATTCAGGGTTTGTTAACCCTTGTTGTAGGTGAGTCGCATGCGCAGGCTTGTTTTGGTCCCTGCTACATGTCCGTGTTTGAAGTCAATGACGATGAGGAATGATGAATGGCCTTTTGGACAAGGCACTAGTTTGTATGATAAATAATGTTAATGTAATATTATCCCGCTATTATGGTTGTATGACACTTATGGTATTGTAAGTTTGAAAACAACTGGTTTGTAAACTATGTTATCTTAAGACTTCCGCTATCTTTTACTCTGATGTATATATTTGAATAAACTGTTGTAATCTGCAATGTCTATGATTGGGATCCTGTTCGAAAAGATTCATGGATGATTCGGGTTTCCCGAGGACACTCGACAGACCTGTTAAGTTGTTGGGAACTCGTGTACGCTATCAGCGGTCCGTTGAGACAACGATAGGTGCATGTGGGCCCAATTTCTTAGGAGGTTCTGCCACAACACCATTCAAAACTAAAAGTACCATGATGATGAGCATGATAAGGTGAACTCAACGAGGCATAGAGAGAGGGTAGGGAAGCATGTTGATGCAATGGCCCCATGGTGGCACCATGGCTGACGGATGCGGAGCTCGCCGATACGGCGATTCCGTGGACTAGAAATGAAAACAAGGGCACGGGAATAACGAGGGTTATACTGTGGTTCTGATGAAGGTGTTCTCGACATCTGGGAGAGCTCCAAGGTGACCGGCGATGAGTGGTGGTGGACTAGAAAGGAAATTAGCCACCGGTGAGCATGAATTCATGGAAACTGAGGTCAAAACAAAAGGGAAAAGGGACCTATGGACACAGCAAAGCACCGCAAAACTCCTAGGCATGACCTCAGCAATGGATGAGCTTTGGAATGGGTGAATTGAAGGTGGCAATGTGCGTGTGTGCAAGCGGTGAACGAAAGTGAGAGAGAGGACCTCGACAGTGGGATTTATAGGGCAGACGGCATGGTAGAAGTGGAAACAGGCACTACGCAATTCACCCAGGGCATCAAGGCCCTACTTGATGGCATCCATGAAGGGCTCCTTCAATTGGATCTTCAAAGAGAGATTGAAGACGATGATGAATGTTGGCTCCAGATTCCCTACCCGAGGAAGGAGAAAGGATGGGCGGATGACGAGTGGGACCCCGGTGGTAGCGAGAGAAAGGAGAGAGAGGGCGTGGGCCGGTGTGACTGATGGGTAGGCCCCATCGAACAAAGACAGTAGGATGGAGTGGCGTGCCGGCACGTGCCGCGCCACTTGGGCCACAGAGCAGGCCGACACTGTTGGTCCAAGGCGAAGCCGATCTGGGCCTGCGCATGTGAGAGAAAGGAATGGGAGGGAGAGCACGGGAACAGGCCGCCAATGGCCCAAGGCCGGAATCCATGCGTAGGAAAAAGAAAAGAGACTTGGGCTTGGGTTGAAAATGAGAAAGGAAGAAAGATTTTAAAGAAAACTCTTTTCTATTTTTAGAGCTTGAAACTTGGTTAAATTCAAATGAAATTTGAATCCAACCTCAAACAACCTAGCCCTACAGTCAACCAAAAACAGTATGCTTCTGCATGAATGCAAGAAACATGTTTCTAAACCTTATAGTTAATTTTAATTAGCCAAAAATAATTATTTGTCCTAGGTTAAAATGCACAAAAAATAATTAAATGCTCAAATTTAATTACTAAATTGTAAATAAATTTTTAGGGTGTTACATTATATAGCTATGCTTAGCAGATAGTCATACAAATACATGAGTTTCTAAGGTTAGGGATTCTAAGTTAAGATATCTTTGGTCACTATAAACTTACTTCGGGCACCGGCTTATACTTGGTCTGCCAAGTACCTCTGGCTTCCAGCTCTACGCTGAACACAAATGTGGAGAATTACAAGGGACGGATAGAGCTGCCACCACCTACCACCTACCCCTCAACCGTGGGGAACGAGGCAAACAAAGGTAACATATAGCTTAGACACCATATCTACGCGTTCAGTTACTACTCTAGCATTGGCTAGGAACATCCGTCTTTATCAGGAGTCCTCTACTAGAGCATCCACCATGGGGACGGACGATGAACCCGCAAGGATATAATGACCAAGACTAACTTAAAGAAGAACTCATCACCTAAATTTGGGTCTTGGTCTGAACACGTATGTTGTATGAAAGATTAAGCATAAAGTTTTGTATGCTAAATGAATAACATAAGAACTTTGCTCTAATTCTTTAACATAACTATATTTATAAGATAAGAACAAGAACATAGAAGAACTCTTCATATTGATCATACCAAGATTCCTTCTAGATGTCCAAGCTCTTCACAAGAGTCTTGCCTAGCTCCAAACACTACTAAAAATAGTAAAAAGATACAAGTGGAGGGAGAGAGGCTCTTGAGTTGTGGTGTGTCTTGAATGGGGGGCTCTACACCTCCTTTTATACATGGTGGAGGTCAGTTCTAGGTGTGCTAAACATGGAAACTAGAAAAAGCCACCTCTACATGGCATCATGCAACCACCAGAGCAAGGTGGGGCCGAGCCGCGCTGGGGGCAGCCCTGCTGGCCTGCCTCGCCATCGCCTTACGTAGGTGGGCTTCTAGCTAGGCCTAGGTCCTTGCCACGTCGGTGCTTGCCCTGGTTGGCTCAGTTGGATGGGTCTTCTTTGTATTTGATTTGAGTGGATCTGCTTTACGCTTTCTCTGATGGCATACTTTGACTATAATTCCATCGTATTCTAGTATGACTCTTGCAAAATAGTGAATCTCTAATACAAGTAGAACCATGTCAAAGGTAAATGTATATGTGTGTAAAAACATGTAGTTTCATAGTTGGCATTTGGATTTTGTCGATAAGAACCGCCAACAAAATCCCCTAGGCTTCCCTTTGCTCGTCCTCGAGCAAAAGCTAAGACGTTGGTTGTTGATCAGGAGTTGCTACTATGCCAATTATATTTCAAAAGTGCCATGCCTATAACAAAGTTTTCTTCCTTGATTTGAATAAACTAGTCCATCAACCCATGCTCTCACACGGGATAGTATTTTTAGAGCACATAAGTATTAGTTACTATTTAATATACCTCTAACTGATAAAATACTATAACTAAATTGTATGTTGTAATTACAATTATATTTAGGTTCACTTTAGATCATATTTTTAGTAGTGGGTAATTTAAATACAAATTCATGGGGTTCTTTAACTATTTTACACAATCACAAATTCACAGAGGTAAGTCACTATTCAAAAATAGAATAGATCCCAATGGCTATTATATGAATGGTATTAGAGTCTACCAGTCTGATGGCCATACTTTTTTGTTTTTTGTGAGAAGAATTTTATCATATGTATTTAGTTAAAACATGAATTAAGTTATATAAGTTCTTGTTGCATCCCTTTCTATAATATCATAAATCAATATTTTAATTACATTTCAACTTTTAATCTAGTTGTTGCAATTTTTTAACCACATGTTAAGTTAAACCTCTAGTGCTTATTGTATATTTTGTTTAAAATTTTCTTTTAATTTATTTAAGAAAAGATGTTAGGTCCTATGTACATTCTTAGTTATTACAATGATCTATATAATCATTTTAGCTTGCATTGTGGTACTCAAGATGTTGAATTTGTTTTATGAAAATTTTGTTTTTGTAGTAGTATCTTTTTATAGATATAGAGCGTAAAATTAAATAACAAATATTGATTTGACATAATATTTAAGTTAAGATGTATAAACTTATTTAAAACAACAACCTGCGAATTTTATTGTCACGCCGTATTGACATATTTAAAATAAATTATCAGTATAATTGCTATGTTGTTTTGTTAAGGGACTATTTTCCATGTTTCATAAGATATTAAAATAGATATTTTACTTGCTCTACATGACAAAACATAGCGAACATTGAAGCGTGTAATTTAGAAATTTATATAGCGTCTTTTTATGGGTGTTGGACTAACTTTAATATATTGTATTGGTATTTGCATATAGATATGAGAAATATTTTTGCTTATGTTTTTATAAAGATTCAGGTTGATAACTTTGATACAGACTAAATGGTATAATTTTATATTATATTTTTTAATGACACATATGGGTATCTTGAAAGCACAAAGTTAGTATCTTTTTTCATAACAACATATGTGGATAATTTATAAATGAATTAGAAGGTTATTTTCCTTCCCTAATAGCTAAGGAGTAGTTTAGTTATAAATTTGGGCTGTTTTGAATTATTTTTAGTCGATGAATGATGAAAACAACCTCATGGGCGACGGATAGATGGATTCCTGGTTCCGTATGGTTGGTGAAATGTTCTTGTTTTTTAGACCATCGGACGTCTTTAGGGTAAATGCATTAGTGTTGTCTAATAGACGGTTTTATGCGTAATCTTAGAAAAACTTAATAGACAATATGTATAATGGTTGTCTTTTGAGTTGTCACATAGTAACTCCTAATTTTTAAATTTATGCATAAACAAAAATTACATTATGAGTCGTATGACAACAACTCATACAATGGTGCAACAAGGGTCTCATAGTCCTCAATTTTTGCTTATATAAAACAATTGTTTCGCCAAACAACAACCTTTATCTCAACTCTATCTTTTCCTCCAAATCATAAAAAATAACCTTTATCTCACCTCCATCTTTTCCTCCAAATCATAAAAAAATATTATATAATGATGATAAGACGTGTAGCAATGTATTTTTTATTCTTGATATGAGCTCACGTGTATATCTTATTGTTGAGGTTAGTAGATTGTATCTCATGTTTTATGAATTGATAGATTATTATCCTTCTATTTGATTTTTGATTTTTTACTAATAGATTATCTAACATGCATGTGATGGGCATTATTAACATACTAACCGATCAGATATTATAGTTTCAATCAACTATGAAGGTGAGTAAGAGAAATTTTTTCCATATGTTCTTTTCCTTAAGAAATTTTTTCCGTACGTTGAAGTTGTGTAAACTTGGGTACAGAACTTTTTCCCATATGTTTTTTCCTCGAAGAAATTTATCTTGGATTAATAGATTATAATCTTCTATTTGATATTTTATTTTTTATTTGTAGATTATCTAACGTCGATGCGATGGGCATTGTTTACATGATATTTTATTAATATCTAACCGTATGGGAATTTTCCAGTTTATAGATTAACACAGTTTTTTCCTAGCAAAAAAAGATATTAGTTTTTTTATTGAAGAAATTCTTTCCCGTACATTGAAGTTGTGGACAGGAGATTTTTTCTCATACTTTTTTCTTCTGGAAGAATTGTTTCCGCATACGTCACAACGAGATTTTAGGTTGCTTTTTCATCTATATAATTGTAGACGTGGACAATTTGAAAAAAACAAAATAGATCTACGGTTAAGGGATAGTTGGAGTCTTTCAATTATTTCCCGTCCGTTTTTTCCTTGAAGAATTTTTTCTCAGATTAATAGATTATAATCTTCTATTTGATATTTTTTTTTTATTTATAGATTATCTAACGTCGATGCGATGGGCATTGTTTACATGATATTTTATTAATATCTAACCGTATGGGAATTTTCCAATTTATAGATTAACATAGTTTTTTCCTAGGAAAAAAAGATATTAGTTTTTTTATTGAAGAAATTCTTTCCCGTACATTGAAGTTGTGGACAGGAGATTTTTTCACGTACTTTTTTCTTCCGGAAGAATTTTTCCCCATACGTCACAATGATATTTTAGGTTGCTTTTTCATCTATATAATTGTAGAGGTAGATAATTCGAAAAAAACAAAATAGATCTACGGTTAAGGTATAGTTGGAGTCTTTCAATTATTTCCCGTACACTTTTTCCTTGAAGAATTTTTTCTCGGATTAATAGATTAATCTTCTATTTGATTTTTTATTTATAGATTATCTAACGTCGATGTGATGGGCATTGTTTACCTGATATTTTATTAATATCTAACCATATGGGAATTCTCTAATTTATAGATTAACAGATTTTTTCCCCGCAAAAAAAGATATTAGTTTTTTTATTGAAGAGATTCTTTTCCGTACATTGAAGTTGTGAACACGAGATTTTTTCTCGTAGGTTTTTTTTCTTGAATAATTTTTCCCCATATGTCACAATGAGATTTTAGGTTGTTTTTTCATCTATATAATTGTGGAGGTGGTTAATTGTTTAAAAACAAAATAGATCTATGGTTAAGGGAAAGTTGGAGTCTTTTAATTAATGGTTAGATGTTTCTGATTAATGTGAGAATTTTTAGCATTTTTTTCTAGCGCTTTTGGTGAGGACTAACGCGGATGCTCCATTGAGGTCTCTAATTAGTAATAGATTTTTTCTCGAATGTTTTTTTCTTGAAGAATTTTTCCCCATACGTCACAATGAGATTTTATGTTGTTTTTTCATCTATATAATTATGGAGGTGGATAATTTTTAAAAAACAAAATAGATCTACGGTTAAGGGATAGTTGGAGTCTTTCAATTAATGGTTAGATGTTTCTGATTAACGTGAGATTTTTTAGCATTTATCTTTTTTCTAGTGCTTCCGGTGAGGATTAACGTGGAGGCTCCGTTGGGGCCTGTAATTAGTAATAGTAAGATAAGATTGGCCTTCTATTCACCCTTTATTATCTCATTACCTGAGGGGCTTTTTTAGCCTTCTCCAAGTCTTAAGCGGTTGCAAGATAGAATGGTTCACAAAAATGCTTATCATTCATTCTTTGATCGACTTTCTTTTCGCAGGTTTTGAAAGTTTTGCAAAAAATAAAGTTAAGTGCCTCAAATGATTCACTCGGTCGCATAGAAGTGTATGATCCTCACCAAAGGCTTTTTATGTTTGCCTTTCTTTTTATCCTACCAACTAAATGACTTATGTGGATCTTTGGGTAGACATAAAAGAAGGCATACTTGCATCACATGATATTGCTAATTCAAAAACCGAACCTCAAGGAGATACAAGTCATACACTTTGATCAAGACGTGCAATTGTCTATAATTTTTATAATCTTCCTAATGCTAAAGTATTATTTTTTTTGTACTGATTTGATCATGACTTTCTCTTTTTGGATGGATGCCTTTTATTTGAAAATATGGGCTATCTTATTTCTTTCTTTCTTTTTATTTTTTTCATGCTTTTTAGCATGGGATTATTCATGCTCTTTGACATGGATTTTTTTCTTTCTTCTTTTTTAGCATAGCCCATACTTTCTTTTGGCACATGAAAACATTTGAGAGAGAGACTCATGTCATATGAATGGTGTATTTATTTTTGGTGGATGAAAAAGCATGTTTTTGCATAACTCTCAGTGTAAAAGTCAGCAGTTTTATTTGTGGGTGTACGTGAGTCTAGATCATGGGTGTATGACAAGAATCTCAACATGGGTCACAACAATTTGACAAAGCTCAATATGATAACAAGCAACATATGACTATGGTTTTGTATTTGTAGAACATGTCATATGGCTTTTGGTAGGAAGTATAAATCACTGAGTGTTGACACTAAAATTTGGCAAGCTTACCCTGAACAGAAGGAATCAGCCGATGGTGTCAAAAGCAGAAAAATCTCCTAATTAAAAGATATTTGTGAGCCAGCCGGGAAATATTGTTTAATATATTTTTGGAGAAGGCCGACGTTCAAGATCTCTTCACGTGAAATAAAGAAAGAGTCAAAAGACAGGGAATTGTTAGAGACATTCTCACGCATATCTGATTATTATTATGTTCGTCCAAGTTTGGGAGATTTGCTAGTATATAGAATATTTGGGAAAATCGGCAACGGTGCACTGCGACAGCATATTGAAGTCAGCAAGCTGAAGATATCACGTAAAGCAACAAAGGGATATCATTGGCAGGATGATGGACGTATGTGCTAGAAAGGAAAGAATATTATTTTATACATAGCGTCCAGGTGCACATCAACAATGAAAGAAGGCAGGACACTATCATATACGTGTATATACTTGGCTGGCTAGATGTCATGTCCGAATACATGCTTGGCAAGGTCCTGTGCTCGTTTGAGCCAAATGAGATAAGGACACGAATCGAACGAGGAAGCTCTGCACAAGGGAAATTAGAGTTTATGTATTTTAATATTTTCTTTTATTTAGATATTATTGTTAGGAAAGTTATGTACGTAGTTCGCCTAGGTCATTACTGCAGGGTATAAATATGTACTTCCTCCTCCTTGTAAGAATATCTCAGCGACCAATCAAAAACCAATACTTTTACTTTTCGACTTACGCCAACTCTTAGGGGTACGAGTAGAGTAGATCTCGGCGAATTCTTTGGCAAGCTGGGCTGCCATCGGTTAAGTCCAATCTCCGGTTTGTCTATGAGTATCCATCATGACTTATATTTTGTTTGTAAGGTTGTATCGGTTAGGTCTGACCTCTTACAAGCTTGCTATAAGTTAGTTATCGTCAGTTAATTGTAAGGTTGCATCTATCCGGCTCATATCTCTTATAATTACTGATACAAGTTACCCTTGATTCTTATCAAAATTTGTACAGTTGCATCGGTCTGGCTTGTATCTCATATAAATTTTGATGCGAATTAGTTATCCGCTAAATCTATTAAGATTGGTAGGGTTTCCTGACTGTTTCTAATAGATTTGCTAGTTATCGATCTTGTTATAATTAGTTTCTTACTATTTGTAATAAAATCACCCCTTGCTCGATTAAGATTGAAATGGATCGTCTTTACATCTCTTCAAATCATTGTGTTATTGTTTTTTTCCTATTTACATCTGGTTCTGACGATGGATTCGGTTAGTTTAGCCATTTTGGTCCAATCATGATCGAAGATAGCATGTGGTCAGGACATGTTTAACCCTAAGTAAAGCTTGCTAGTTGATGAAATCCGGTTTAGAACTGCTATTATGGCTGCCTTTGATCCGGTCGACCCCCACTGTTAGCACTATAGATCAAAAATCATTAAATAGTAAGTCTTGCTTATGGTCAAACATAGCATCTGGCTGCATGCTATGTCTGCATCGGCTATTTAGCCGATCACATACGCCTTCTTGATCACAACGTGTTTTCGTGACTCTATTAAGCGTGTATAGATTCATATTCTTTGAAGGCTTAATCTGTTATCTTTATCATGACTGCATCGGTCCAACTCGAACCCCATTGTTGGAGATAATAGTTTAGATTCGATAGGTGTATGGATTTATCTATGTTTAATAGTCAAGTGTTTGCATGTTACGAGTCTTCTTTTACTGGAATCGACTGTTTTAGCCGATAGCCTGCCATTTGAGAATATATTGGCTATTTACATTCTTTTGCTTGTTTTTGTCTTGGTTAAAAGCTAGTATGTTACTCATTTAATGCTTCCAAATCTATTTTATTATATCTTTTACATGTTTTCATGATCATCGGCTATTTAGATCTATACAATTGAGTACATGATAATTGCCGATATTCTTGTTTTACTTATCATGCATCATGAACATGCTGGATATCGACTCTCTAGTCGATAGCCTTATCTCATCAGCTACATAGCTGCACATTTGGAACTGTCTGGACAAACACCGGCATGTTCCACCTTAAATTACTGATAAATCTTGTCTCCTTGTCAATTGCAAGGTCAAATTGACTAATGTTGCCTCGCCGCCGGTGGAGTCTTCCCCTCGTTGGAGAGGAGGAAGACGACAGGATGAGGTGGAGGAGCTATCGGTGCCCCTCTCTGGGGTGCCTTGCTCTTGGTGCTGAGCGAAGGCCAAGGGATGGAATGGAATGATCTATCTTCTGATGACCATCCCCCCTCTAGGCCTGACCTTATCTCTTATATAACGAGATAAGCCGGGTACATGGCGGTTTGGGGGAACTAGTCTACGGTCTACATGCGTCGGAGTCCAGGAGGGCCTTGCAGTGACACGCTGTGGACCGTGGCGGTGTCGTGGAGCCAAAGAAGCCTTGGGCATCGTCCGACTGCTCTGTTCTGACACTCTACGTGTCAGACTGTGTTGGCTTGGGCCAGCCGCCCCTAAGTGGACCATATAGAGTCTTCTTGGCGGTGAAGGAGGTCGGCTCCAGGGGCTGACGCATAGGCCTGGGGACCTCCGAGCCCCTGGAGGCCATGGGGAAGCTTTGTCTGCTTGTGTCACGCCCTTACGTGACCTTATCGGGAAAGTGGCAGGCAATGCCGTGCCCAAGGGGCAAAGTCGAGGAGCCCCCGTGCCTCGGTAGCTTAGGGTGTGTCTTCTTGCGCTCGGGCCTTGGCTGGCATCGTTCATGGGGCAGGAGCTAAGGGTGTGATAGAACCACCCAATTTATATAAGATCAAGTATGGCTGTCCCCGTTAAACACATTGACATGTGCATACTTTTACTCATATAAACCTAGTAGTCCGCCGAGTGTCACGAAGGACCTCAGTAAATCAACATCACAACCAAGATCGCATGATTAAGCAAATACACATCACATACATAGAGTTACAGCAAAAATAATATTACAAATGGGTTCACAAATAATACTACAAGTTTGGGTTTCAAAACCGGTTAAAGGAAAACAACATAGCTTTCAAATGATTACATTAACATAAGTTCCAAATATATTGCTAGCATAAGTGACCTCCTCTGATAAAAGCATATAGATGAGAAATAAATATAGAGTCATCGAGCCCACCGGGTGGTTAGCCACCGTCTTCCTCAGGCTGAGAATTTCACCTGCAACATGGTGGGATAAACCCTGAGTACTCAAATGTACTCAGCTAGACTTACCAGTTATAAACCAGAAATAAAGTGACACCAAGGATTATGCAAGGCTTTATAAGTGGAGCTAGCTTGACAACATTTTGCATAAAAAGCCACTAATTCGGCTATACATTTTTAATTCGGTCATCGAGTTAATTATAGCTATTCATCCCTAGATTAGCAACTAACCTATGCCAAACATGTGGTATATCATTTAGTAGCATAACAATAGTAACCATAGCCGGTGTCATAATTCCATGTTCATCGTAACCATCATATTCCATAATTTAATTACTACGATGCTGGGACTAGCCAAGTTTCTCACTGTCTGGGAGAGACGGCGGTTCGAATCAATTTCAACCAGTTGGGAATTTATTCCTAACACAAACCTAGGTCTACCAGCCATGGTAGCCTTAGGTCACCTTTGGTACAACTCAGGTCCACATTTTGCGGGTTCGATCAGCGCCACACAATCAGGGACAACCAGCTGCTAGGACGATTAGGACTACCCTACCCTTGGGCTCACGTCTAGCTCTCTGCACATCCTTACTACCATCTAGAGTGCGCACTCTAACAAAACCGAGCCCGGCCTGAGTTGAGCTACTTGGCTTCGCGGTTGCAATGAGTTATCCGGCCAGCTAAGTGAGAGGCATGCATTCAATCTTGATAGAAGCGCCAACAATGGTACGGTCCTTAATCGATACAGACGAAATCACATGAGTCAACCTACACATAGACTCTGCCCGGCCTCCAGTTACAATACCCCATGGTTCTGTTCCACGATAGCAAATATAGCCAATCGTGCTCCAGTATCCACCTATATCTCATAGGTGACAGGAATTACCTGGCTTCTACTGGTCTAAGCATTGCTAAGCATATGTTTAATCCTAGACCTACATAAGGTTCAACGTATATTTCTGGACAAGGTAGTTCTATGCATCAAGTGGTCCCGATCAACTCTTATAACCTAATGCATCAAACATAAAAGGACTCAAATTGATATTTGTAAAACATAGGAGGTTTAGAATGCTCTGGGGCTTGCCTGGGATCCAACACTAGGTCAGTGTTTGTTAGACGACACTCGCTTGGTGAGCATCTCCCATCTTGGCACTTGCTTAGTCCTTCCATCTTCTGGATAGATTCACCAAACTCTATCTTCGGGTTTGGCTCCAACATCACGTCCTTCACGTGGTGCATCTAGCATACCTAGATGAGATGCAACAATCCAAGTGCATGAATGCAAAGAATGACAATATGAGATGCCTCACATAAAAGTATTCAAGATGAGCACAAGGTTGCGCCGAACATATATAAGCACTCCACGTTACTTAATTAAGCATCACACAACCTATCATGCTAGGATAGCAAGGAAGGCAGCACCAAGCATAACACAAGTTTCACAAGGTTTTAGGTATATTAACTTAACACCATCAAAGGCATGAGCCACACCTAGCAACACACAATGCAAAGCAAGGTGAAGCAAAGAATTTTAGGTACAAACATAGATTCTGAACAACAGCACCACAATCACTTGTTTTAATCATACCTAGAGTCCTAAGAACGCAAAAAGTGTGATTCAAGACTTTTTGGAAAGCTAATGAAATTATCTAAAACTTTGTGATTAACACCAAAAGCTGATTCAACAAATAACAAGGTCAAAATACATCATGAAGCAGAGCTTATACAACTAAGGACAAAAAACTGATATTAACTTCAGAAATGTATATCTCAAGTTAAATTCATCCCACAAGCATGATCCTTAACTTTATAGAAAACTTATTAAGTTATCTATAACTTTCTTATTATCATCTTAAGATGGTTCTAAAGCTAACAAGGTTAAACAACATCAAGAAGGCATCTCTATCCAGATTTGGACAGAATCTGCCATTCCACTTTGAGCATCAATAACTAGAGTTCTAGACCACCAAAAGCATTGATATTAGACATTTTAGAAAGCTTATTAAAAGCACTACAATGCTCCTTTTATTACCAATACATTATTCCATGTTTAAATAAGCCAAACAATACAATCATTCAGATCTCTTTAGAGCACATGCAAAAGCTGACAGCAAACTTGTAAAATCTATAACTCCTAAACTAGTAGGCCTAAAATCATGAAATTTTAGGAAAAGAAATATAAGGAATTTATATACAACTTTGGTATTCAACATATTCATTGAAAACATCATTATCACCATGAAATTAATTGCTTAACCAAAACTATACATGCAGCCCAAACAACAGAGGCATACTGCATTCATCTATCATTTATTTGCTACAAACTAACATATTCTTGACATATATTCTACCCCAAACATCTTGGAATCGTATTCAAACAATCATAGCATGTAGGAATACCTACTAGCAGCATCACATGACAATAAATACATGTATATGCTCACAACATTCATCCTCTACTTTAATAATGCAACATATGTATTATTTTTAGTACTATATAAGAACAACTAGTTTGGGGCTAAGATTTTTATGAGTGGTATATGTTATCAAAACATGGCTACTGCACAAATTTCACATGCTCAGGTTTCATAATTTAATTACTATGAAAAAGACAAATTGCTATTGCAAGAAAATATGTAAAAGCAAGATAAATTTAAAGATCATCATTTTCTATAAACATATAGCCATATTATGGTTACTTAGGTCACAACATCACCATGCAAGGGCAAAGGAACCACCTTTCACATATTTGTATATATAAATTATTTATAAACCATCTAAAACCATTTATCAATCATTAATCAAGTTAAATCAATAACTCAATCATACTACATCCAATAAACCTAAAATTCTTACCATAGCACACATATGACATAAGTAGACTACCATAAAAATTTCACATCATTTGGAGCACCACAACTCTAGGTATGAATTTATTCTTAGAAAACCCTAATTTACAAAGATAAATAAAAACAGCAAAAACTTTCTACTAACACATATCATATTATGACTCTACTGTGTAGATCTACTCACAAGGATTCCAAAATATCCTCATTTGCTATTTTATGATTTTTCTACAATTTACTATGATTTTCCAAAGTTTTAGCCGATTTAAATGCTATAAAGGAAAAGAAAAACACATTTGCATCAGGAACCCTAGAGATTTCACAAATCAACTAAGCCTAGATCTATAAAACTACTCACTCTAGCTATTAAGCATCAAGAACCCTAGAAAGAGTTTCTAATTTGTTTTCTTCCCTTTCTTCATCCTCTCGAGCATAGCACAGCAGGGGATCGACGGGGAAGAGGCCTATTGGGCCGACAGGGAGCTCGTCGGCTGCGATAGTGGCATCCCTAGGGTAGTGCACACCCACTGGTGCCCATGGCATGGCCTAGAGTGGCCGAAGGAGGTAGGGCCACGAGTGTCGATGGGTCTACAGCAGCGCCACCATGGTTAGCTGTGCTCCAATGGCGGCATTGGCCAATGAAGGGTGTTGTGGGAGCGGCACGAGTTGAGGAGGCGCAGCGGGTGGAGGAGGATGGGGAAGGGAGTGGCGGTGGTGGAGCGAGCTCATCTGCCATGGTGTGAAACAGCGAGACGAGAGAGAGCGAGTAGAGATTGAGTGAGCATGACAAAAGGGAGGGTGCTTGGTTCTCCAAATCGACCTATGCCATGAGGTGGCGATCATGTGATAAAGCCAAGGCGCCACACCGCTCTATTGAAGGCATTCAACAACCGGCTCAAAGACTAAAATTGCCATCTTCATTCCCCTCTAACTCTATACCAGTTAATGATTGATTCAACTAATTACACCGTTGTGTAGAGCTACATGAGTACTACAACTTTGATTAAAGGAGTTTGGTCAAAATCAAAATGGTTTGTGAGATATTAATTCCCAAAGAGGGCTACTTGAAAATTGAAAACAAAATTCAGATATTCAGTCCAAGTTCCTTGAATTCAGTGAAACCAGTAGTTTTGGGAATTTATTTTGAAGGTCCAAATGTGCCCCAAACGCGATGAGACTTTTTCATTGTTTCCTTCACAAAGTGTACTTCAACTCATATTAAGGAATCCGGTGGAGTTATCATATGAATTTGGAAGATAAAAATGTCACAACATGTCAACTTCCAGCTATTAATCAGGGATAGAAATATTTTGGAGGGGCCGAAACAACACTGCATTCAAAATTGAGACCACTATTTGAGCCACTTAGGAGTTCAAATAGGTCTTGGTTTAAAAATAAAGTTTGTTGTACTCCACTCAAACTTCAACTTTTATGTAAGGTCCAACTCCATGCAAGCACTCTAGACAGTTGGTCAACATAGGTCAAAACCATATCATGAAAAGGACAATTTTAGCTATTCCCACACTTAGAAGCATTTTCTTGACATTTGCTCAACATGAACCCTTCATGACTTTTGTTGTAGAATTCAATTAGAGTCATTTGGGTAAGGTAGCAAGGTTTGTTCAACATCCCATGTACCCATTCACCTAATGAAGCAATTCAAGGAAGATTATAACTTATCATTTCTTGTGACTTCTTGATTCCAAACTTCATGAAACTTTTCCACTAGTCAAGATGGATGCATGTTTATGTAATGTATAGGAAACAAGCATGTTTAACATTACTCATGCCTAACCTTAACCAGGGTCCACATGTAAGCAAAGGTGTGTTGTCCAAGTTTTGGTTGGGACTCAATTTCATAGATTGGACCCAACACCTTCATCATCACTTCAAAATTATAAACTAGAGATCATAATCATTACTTGACATATCCTACTTAAGTCCAATTTCCCTGCTTAACTCATGACTAATACCCGGGGTGTTATAAAGGGCTGGGCCAAAGTGTTGTCATAGATCGAGAGCCTCAAGGCTCAGGCAAGCCCTCGAGCCCTAAGCAGAGGTCGTGGCGGAGTCAGGCTCAGCTAGGTTTCTTCTTAGAGGGTGTACATGAGTGTACCCGATGGGTATATCCCCAGAGCCCCTAGGCAATCTTGGAGGTGTCAGTTGGGGGTCTTCATCATTTGGGAACCATTGGACCTGAGCCCCTCATGGCCTCACTCGATGTGATGGTGATGAAGGGCTGAATCTAATCTTCTGGTGACCGAACCCTCCTTGGCAGGGATGGCTTCTGCTGACAAGGGTGTTGTGCTCTACTTGGGGCCTTCTTCTTCAATGTGATGGGCATTGCTTGGCTATTGGGGCTGAGCAATGATGGTACTGATCCCTTCATGAGTCTATATCACACAGGTCTTCGACTCGAGCGAAGGCTCAATGAACTCATTTGGGAGTTACCGATCTTGAGCTTGGAGGTGCCCTCCTTTTTGATTGGTGCCTGCCATGGGTTGGGTGATCAAGAGCATCTAGGATCTGGCTTGGGGCTATCTGATCATCTAGAGCGCCACGCCCTTCTAAGGGATGTGGTAACATGTTCTGATCCTCTCGAGTAGGCCTTCTGGGGCTGACCTTCTATGACCATAGATTGGGGTGCGGGGAGCGCGCTGAGCCTTGAATGGAGTTGGTTGGTTTTGAGGGTGCGTCACTCAATTGCCCATCAATTGGGGGGTTGGGTTGCTCGATCTGGGGAGCTAGTGTAGCCCCCGAGGCCATTATGGGGACTCCCTGTCAGTGGGAGGGGTGGTTTCTGGGCACGTCCCTTCTACTAATGTCTTGCATAGGCAGTTGATGGCGTCTGGGTCATCATGCCTAGAGGAGGAGTTATGGCATGCACCCTTGCACCGTCCTACTTCATCTAGGAGATGGGATGTCAGGGCCACATGGAGCAGATCTAGGGGAGGAAGAGCCACGGCACTTGGTGCACGCAGATCCTAGCCATCAATAATAGACAGTGGGCCTAAGGGGAGTTGGATCTCCTCAAGTCCCACGAGGAGGCATGCGCGGAGTGGGCGGCACACATGGGTCAGCCCAACAGGGACTGGCCAACTAGGAGGTGGCGGTTCGCCTCCACCTTAGGTCCAGCAACCATCGTCGTGCCATATGATCATGAGTGGGATTGTGGGAGCGTGGCGGCCACCATTCGTGGGGTACTAAAGTGGAGACATAAGAGGCGGATAGGGGGAGTTGCCTTCCACTTCCGGTGAAGCCTTTCCTCTTCCAAAAAACCTTAGCTTTTGCCCACTCTCGTACGCCCACTCACCGCCGCTTGCTTCTGCTTGTCTCCTCCCATGGTGGAATGGGAGCCCTTGGGAGTGACCAAGGCAGAGATCTAGAGGATGGAAGAGGATGGGCTGGCTCTAGAGGATGCCTAGCGATAGGCGAGCGCCCTCCCGCTATCAAGGCGTTGGTGCCAATGCTCGGTGACCAGGAGATCGTCTCCTTCGCTGACTTCCACCGGCTAGGGCTTGGCCTTTCCCTACAACCCTTCGTGTTGGGGCTTCTGTTCTTCTATGGCCTCTATCTTCATGACCTGATGCCGAAGGGGATCCTCCATATCATGACCTTCATCACACTATGCGAGGCTTTATTAGGAATTGCTCCCCACTTCGCTCTGTTGAGGTGGGTGTTCTCAGTGGTGCCATCATCCCCCCGTGGCTTGTTCTCGGTGGCAGGGGGTGCCCAGATCTAGGTGCATCCGCATGCTGTTGGCTAGTACCTTTCCCTCACCTGTCCACTGGGGTTCAAAGGCCAAGCGCGCTGGTGGGAGAACTGGTTGTACCTCCCTAACTTGGTTTTGGTGCTGCCTTCTTTCATGGAGGAGAGGCTAGGAGGTGCCACTCTAGAGTCATGGTGGTTGTTCCCCCTAGCAGAGGAGGCCACGAATGTCCCCGCTCTCATGGGGGCTATCAAGGCCCTGAGAGTGTAGGGGTTAACCAGGCCAGTGGTGGTGCGCAACTTCATCTGTCGCTGGATCCTCCCTCTGAAGGAGCGGGCGCACCCATTATTGCAGCATCAGGGGATCACCAAACCGATGATGGAGTTTCCCTATCCCATCTTGGAGGAGCTATTCAGGGTGCTGATGATCACAGCCATCGGTGTGGAGTATCCGAGGGAGGGCATCGGGCCTCCTCCCTTCGACTCCGAACACCCCGCTCCCATAGGCCATCCGATTGCCAGGATGGTGTTGGAGTCCCTTGTTCCCCCTTCTAGGGTGGAGTGGATGTGGATGATGATGCCAACAACGGGGATGCTAGGGGCGCCTGTGCTGGTGTTTGGTCCACCTCCGATGGAGGCTCTGGCTCCAACGGTAGCCCTGGCTCCAGTGGTGGTTTTGCCCTCGGTGGTTGGCGCGGTGGAGGTTGGTGGAGGGTCACAAAGGTGTCAGAGGAGTCCCGCCAGGTGAGGGCAGTGTTAATATAGGACCCCAAGGGTTCCCTATTGGGTCAACTACTATGCTAGCCCATGGCTAGCCCACGGTCTATTTGAAGGACATGGAGCAAGGTGGAGTGGACTTCAAGCCATCAAGGACCGACCTAGTCGGCTTACTTGGAAAGCAAGATTCTATAATAGAATTTGGACTCTTCTGTTGTAACGACTAGGACTAGCAACACACCTCTACCCTCTCTCCCTATATAAAGAGAGCCACGGTGCACCCCCTTGTACCCTAACAATCATACAATTAATCCAATGCAAAAGGCTCATGTCGAGTGGACGTAAAGGCTATTACTCGATTACAAGGGCCTGAACCCGTATAAAATCACCATCTCTTGCGTTACCGTCGAGTTCCTAATTTCATCAAAGCCCATCGAACACCATCCCAGGTACCCTCGTGAGGGGTTGCCGGTCATCAAACAACAACAACTAGCATGCCAGGTAGGGGCTTTCGGCGAATTCGCGCTCAAGAGCTCGGCGGACCTCAACAACATGATTTCCTTAGCAGGATCAACCTTCATCTTCAGCTCCTAGATCTGCATCACTGATAATAATGGCCTACTCCAAAGTCATCTCATGGAGACCAAGGCACCTCAGGATACTCTAGCCGCTTCAGCAACCACGCTAGATCAACTTATCGAGAAGTTCTCTCAGCTCTCTATTTCTGATCCAACTTAGATCTCGGGAGTCGCTGTGGTTCACAATTCCAACTCAGACATGCCAGCCCTATCTGACTCAGAGTCCCATCTAGGTTCCATAACTCAAGACCCGAGTTGCTTTCCACTTGGACTACGCAATTCGGTTTCCATCTACCAGGAATCAACCCAAGATCTATTTCAATCGGCACAGGAGATCCCTCTGATGGGAGCTTATAAGGGACTTGTGCTATCTATCACCCCTTAAGGCTACATCGTGCACTGGCCGGGAGCTCAACCCGGTACTTCTTCTATAGATCCATCTTGCCTAGTCGGCATGGTGGAGCTTCTGCTTTATCAAGATGGCAGCACTCTTTGAGCTGACGACGACCACGGTTCTATAGAGATTTTGGATAGTGCGATGACTACAGAATCTGGAACTCATTTGGCCCCAAGACATTCTTGAGAAGTCTTTATGGCCAGTCACCCACCATACATCCCAATGCTACTAGAACCTAACACTCAAGATGGAGAGGAGACTCTATCCGACATCTCCCTAGACGCTCTACCGCCCAATGGGGAAATAGACAAGCAGAAGGCATCTAGGGAAAGGAAGAACAAGGCTCGTTAGGCTCGATGCAGCCATGCTCAACACCACAAGGAAGAGTGGGAGTGGTATCAGATGGCCTACCGAGATATTGAATGACATCACTTGGCTGCAGAGGCAGCATATGAACAACGCATATGGGATGAAGAACATGATCGGCAACGGCAAGATCGTGACACCGTTGGAGCCTCTACCTCACGCTACCTCGACCCCGAGTTCATGAAGGTAGCTTGCCATAGGGTTTTCACTACACCCTATGCAAACATCTATGCCCTAGTGAATGAGAGGGCGGCCATAGACAACCCTACCGATGATCAGCAACGACTTAAAGTCATTCTAGAATCCACAACCCTCTAGATGCAAGCGACGAAGGAGGCTTCTTAGGCTAACCCTTCTCATGTGCCAGAGCAGCAGGTCCTAGCTCACTCTCATCTGGGCCCGCTAGTTAACTAAGGAGGAGGTTAGCGAGTACCAGCCCACTCTCGTCTGGGGCCATAGGGTAACTAGAATAGGGGTCAGGGTGGTGCAGAATAATCCTACCACCACCAAGGGCACCAATCAAGCAATAGGGAAGGTGGAGGCGAGTCCGAGTATAGGGAAGCTAGCATCTCCCCAGATAGGTTCTCATGTTTCTCCAGTAGACTACTCTCTATTCGACTTCCTTACAAGTTCAAGCCATCTAATCACACCAAGTACGATGGCAAGACAGAGCCAAATCAATGGCTTCGCATTTATTCCCAATCGATCAAACTAGCAGGTGGAGATGATGACATCAAGGCACTTTATTTCCCCATGGCCCTTGAGCTGGTACCTCTCGCATGGTTTGACAAGTTGTGCCCTGGTTCGATTACGTGTTGGCAGGATCTAATAAGAAAATTCTGCAACAACTTTGCAGGAGTCCTCACCCATCCGAGTACTCAGATAGATCTCAGAACTTGCCGATAACTCCCCAACAAAAGATTCTAGTATTACTATCACCATTTTGTAGAATTATGGTCCCAAGTCTTTGATGTTACTGTGAGGGAGGTAATCGAGCACTTTTCAAATGGGATTAAGGCCAAGTGGCAGTTTCAAGCCTTCTGCAATGATAACCCAGAGATAGTAGACGAGTTCAAGCGCACTGTTTAGAAGATGATCACCTCCTAGGAAAGAACTCAAGAGAGATTTCTTGATTAGTAGGACAACCATGACAATAGGGGAAACATAAACAGAGGCAACTAGGGTGGGTAGGAAAGCAAAAAATGAGGCCCCAATAACACCCTGACCTCCGTTGACAAACCTAAGAAGAACAATAAGCCAAAGAAATTCAAAGATCTAGATGGACTACCTTGCACTTTTCACAAAGGCACTAGGCACACGACGGATCAGTGCTGACAACTGAAGGAGTTGGGATTCTATCACAAGGATGACAAGGGCAAGGGCAAGGAAGATGGTAAGAAAGACGGGGAAGACCAGGGGGACAAAGGCTTTCAACATCCCAAAGGCGTTGTTAGTGTCATCTTCACCGGAGTTCCGACTACCAAGAGCAAGCGGCAGGACAACCTAACCTTATGGGATATCATGGCATCAGAACCCACACCCCGACATATCTCAACTGGTTCGAGTACTCGATTCACTTTTCAATGTAGGATCAGTGTACCCACTAGTCCTCGACCCAACCATCGCGGGCATGGTAGTCACCAAGGTCTAGATAGATGGTGGCACATGATTGAATATCATCTTTGCTGATACCCTAAGGAAGATAGGTCATGACTTCACTGGCCTACTCACACCTATGGACACCCCCTTTTATGGGACAGTACCCGACAAAGGTGCTATGCCACTTGGACAGATCACGCTTCTGGTTACGTTTGGATCCCTAGACAATTACTGAACGGAGTTCATCAAATTTGAGGTGGCGGACATTGAATCATCATATCATGCCATCTTTGGGCACCTAGCTCTGGCTACATTTGTCATAGAACCAACCAATATATAAGAGCACAAGTACAATGGCAACCCGCAAGCGGTTGCACTGTCAT
The DNA here is from genome assembly GCF_019320115.1 of Miscanthus floridulus. Lineage (NCBI taxonomy): Eukaryota > Viridiplantae > Streptophyta > Magnoliopsida > Poales > Poaceae > Miscanthus > Miscanthus floridulus. The sequence goes on from NC_089585.1 coordinate 47,419,317, forward strand.
ACTTGAGCCCATATAAACCTGGTAGTCCGTCTAGTACCATGATGGGTCTCGATTAGCCACCAACATACAACTATGATCGTACATGATTCAACATATATGTCACATGTTACATAAAGTTCACAAATATAGTTCATTCATCAGAGTACGAATTAAGGTTATTACAAACCAAGTTCGGTAAACAGTAGCGGAAGCAAATTAAAGTTTGAAGCTAACTTTGCCATCATAGTTCAGATACAGTGCCAACTCATGATCACACTCCCACAAAAGCATGTAATAAGGATTAATAATAGATGCCTGCCTAGGGATCACTCCTCATCCACGGTGGGACAGAAGCAATTCTTGCAATAACCGTGATAAACTATACCATCTGCAACAATGGGAATAAAATGCTGAGTACGAGAAGGTACTCAGCTAAACTTACCCATCATAAACCAAAAAAAAGTGACTCCAAGGATTATGCAAGGCTTTATAAGTGGAGGTAGCTTGACAACATTTTGCATAAGAAGCGACTAATTCAGTTGTACAATTATACTTTGGTCTTCAAGTTAATTATAGCTATTCATCTCTAGATTAGCAACTAACCTATGCCAAACATGTGGTATATCATTTAGTAGCATACAATAGTAACCATATCTGGGGTAGTAATTCCATGCTCATTCGAACCATCATATTCTATAACACAGTTACTACGATGTTGGGGCTAGCCAAGTTTCTCACTGTCCGGGAGAGATGTCGATTAAAATTGATTTCAACCAGCTAGGAATTTATTCCTAACACAAACCTAGGCAAACCAGATTAACGGTCACCTTTGGTACAACTCAGGTACACATTTCATGGGTTCGCTTAGCGCCGCACAATCAGGGACAACCAGCTGCCAGGACGATCAGGACTACCCTACCCTTGGGCTGATGACTGGCTCCCTGCACATCCTTACTACCATCCAGAGTGTGCACTCTAATAGAGCAAGGCCCGGCCTGAGTTGAGCTACTCAGCTTCACGATCGGAATGAGTTATCCAGCCAGCTAAGTGATAGACATGCATTCAATCTTGTTGGAAGTGCCAACAATGGTACAGTCCTTAATCAGCACAAACGGAATCACATGAGTTAACCTACACATAGACTTCATCCGGCCTCCATTTACATTACCCAATAGTTCTTTTCTACGATAACAAATATAGCCAACCGTGCTTCGATATCCACCTATATCTCACAGGTGACAGGAAATCACCCGACTTCTATCGGTCTAAGCATGGCTAAGCAAATATTCGATCCTAGACCTACATAGGGTTAAAGGTATATGTAACTAGACAAGGTAGTTCTATGCACCAAGTGTTTCTAATCAACTCTTATAACCTAATGCATCAAACATAAAGGACTCAAGTAATATTTTGTAAAACATGGGAGACTTAGAATGCTTTGAGGCTTGCCTTTGAGGAAAGAGGATGGCCGGTGATCTAGGCACTTAGGGAGATCTTCAGGAGTCTGCTGCTCTTCTCCTAGACCTGTAGCCTAAGGCGTCTCCTGCTAATCCTCTTTCTCTTCTTTGTTGAACTCCAATAGAGTTATCTCTTTGGATGATCCTATATGCATGAGCATGAAATAAGATATCAAGAATGCATATATGATGACACATATAATATGATGTGATGAATGCATCTCATAAGTGTTTTCAATAGCAAGTTATTAAAGTAATAACAATGCATCTTATTCTACTAAGTAGGTGCCTAGCTCTTCTCTAATAACTAAACAAACACTTATGTAAATCATTTTCTGGACTACTAGATAAGAACCATTTTTTTACCATAACTGGAGTTATACAAATCAAAATAATATGGTTGTGGACATTATAGAAAGCTTATGAAATTTCCTACAACTTTGTTTTAATCAACTTAATGTGATTCAGTAGTTATCTAGGTCAAACACATCAATCCTCTAGATATGTCCAGAGAGCAAGCATTTCTAACAGCAGACTTCTAACAGCCATAATTATTAAACCATAAGACCTATGACTATGAAAATTTAACACAAGGTATATAAGTAAGTTATCTACAACTTTGTTATTAACAAGTTTTACAGAAAAGACCAGTATCACTATGAAATTATCAACTCATCTGAAACTATATATGCAGCCATCTAGTTGAATTATAAAGCAATAATTAACTAGTTGCATACAACCAATTGCTTTTAAGCCTAACTAATAATAGCAACAGATCATATGTATCACAAGCACCATAGAAAACATCATGGTCAAACATAACTAACTTATTTATATCCATTTATTATTTTCCTTAAATAATAGGGTGATTTAAAGGATAAATAATTATATTTCTTAATAGATTTTGTTAAAATTACAGTAGCCTATAAATGACCTCATTAGTCTACTGTACAAATTTCATGCCATTTGGATAAGTATAACTACCTCTACAAAATGACAAGTTACACAGGCTGGTTTTAGCAAAAATAGTTTAGCACAGTGAAAAGTGTCAAACAACAGATTTAATATTTTTCTTACATTCCTCCAAGCATAAGAATACTATTTAAATATTTGCATGATCATATGTTATGTATTTTTACCTCAATTAATTTCACTAGAAACTAGCAATTAATTAGGATTAATTATGAAGACCATATTAAAAGTTTATTTACTGTAATTATAATATTTTTCCTAGCTAGATAATGTGAACACAAGACCAGCAAAATTAGAATCACAATTTTATCACTTTTTGAGCTCATGTTATACATTTTAAAAGATTGCAAACATTCAAAAAGCACTTATCTCGCTATATTTTATTTACTTAGAAAAATACTAGAAATAGTGCATTTAATATTTTTATAAAATACTACACTTCATGAATAATCCAACAAAATTTGGTTCACCCAAATTGGACACTCCTAACTCAAGATATGAATTTTTGAAACAAGCATTCAATCTGTGAAAACAATTCAGAAAATCAACTAAAACTCAGACTGACAGATGGGGCCTGCTGGTCAGTGGAACCTAGACATCAGCGATGCGAGAATAGAGGAGGTGCTCTGACCAGTGATATCTAGCCGACAGCAAGATCTCTAGTGATGACGACAACACCTACATGCTCGGCTCATCAAGCCGCGTCGATAGGTGTGCTCGGCAAGCCCGGAAGCCCACCAGAAGTAGCTCACCGGCGGCAATGGTGGATGGCGGTGGTCGCGTGGTGGTACGCTGGCATCCTTTGACTACCATATGCTCCTGTGAGGTGCTCTACAACTATGTGGTAACCTATTGGAGCTAACCTAAGTGGCTAGGGTTTTGGTGATGTGACGGCGAGTTCTGACCACGTGCATGCCCGCACGGTGGCGCACGGAGCACGGCGGTGCTCATGGCATTCTAGCAAGACGGCGATGAGGGGTGGGTCTCCATCATGCTAGACGCTAGATCTAGGCTTACTCATCCTAATGCGTGCGAAAGAGATGGAAGGCGATGGCTTAGCTTGACGACAGCGAGCTCGATTGGCACAGCGGCAATGGCGGCCACGGTGGGAGCAGCGGCGCATTCCCGCATGACCAAGCAGTAGCATCAAGCCAAACTCCTACCTAAGCATAAGTACCACAAGGTGACTACATGTCTTACGAAAGGAGGGCAGGAGGTGCGATGGAGAGGCGCGGCCACGGTGAGCCACGAGCGCGGCGGCGCTCCGGTGATGGCGGCGGCCACGGTGGAGTGAAATGTCGCACTACCTGGACTCAATAGGTGGTGCTTGTGACTCAAGGAGGTGGATGTGATGGCATAGCAGCTATGGCCGAGATGAATCGACTAGTGGAGCTACGTCGACGGCAAGCAGCTACGGCGGAGCTACGATGGTGCTCGGCATGGCGCTGCGGTGAGGCGGAGCGAGCAGGAGAGGCGAATACGTGCGAGTGGAGTGAACGGTGGGTGCGGGGCATTTATGCATGTGACCCTACCAAACTGGTTGGGCCAACGCCAGTGTATAAGCGCCATGCGGTGGCCGTGGCCTGTGGCCGGTCAGCCACTACCGGGCACGCGGTTGAGGTTTAATGCGCCGTGATCGACGACTGACAACGTGACTTAGTGATCCAATAACTCCTAATCCGTTGCGAATTAGCAAAAGTTCCTTAGTGAAAGTTGTAGAGCTACATGAGATCTCCAACTTTGCTTTAAGAACCATCATCTAATTCCCACTGGTTAACAAACTACATTGCTTCAAAGTGAGCTACATAAAAACTGTAAACAACCCTAAGACTTAGAAAAAATTTGCAAGTCCAAAACAACATTTTGTTGATAATTGTGAGCTATTTTGGAGCATGCTATGCACTGAATTATACCTTGACCCAAAAATAAAAGTTGTTGCTCTAATTAAGTACTACAACTTTTCTTAAGGGTGCACTACCACGCAAATACTCTATGCTATAGTTCAACTTAGGTCAAACATACAACTTGAAAATGGTAAGTTACACTATAACCATGACTTAGAGGCCAAATGGGTCCAAGTCATGAATACCAAAGTTGTTCCATATGACAATATAAACATGTTTAAGGTACTCCTAAGGTCCCACAAACATTTTATGCATTGTTCACATGTAAATCCTAGCATATGCATGTATATAAACCAACATTTCATGTGACAAAGTATAAGAATGAGATGAAATTTCATATGCTCATGTTCATGAATGCTTGGATGATGCTTGTGCTCATGAAATGCCAGTGTCAAATGCAATGCTTAACACAGAGGTGTTATAGCCCCTCCCCCATATAGAAATCTCGTCCTGAGATTTGCATAATCTACCATTCTTCGAAAAAGGCGGGATAAACCTCACATAAGTAATCCTCCCATTCCCATGTGGCATCTTATTCACTGTGGTTATTCCACACCACTTTGTAAAACTTAATGACCTTGCTCCGTGTTACTCTTTCCATCTCTTCTAACACTCAGATTGGTTTCTCTTCATACGTCAAATCCGATTGGAGCTTAATGTTGGTGGGTGCAATGGCTTCCTCAGGTATGTGAAGACATCTCTTCATCTGAGAAACATGGAAGACATCAAATATAACACTCATCTCTGGAGGAAGTTGTAACTTGTAAGCGACATTTCCTTTCCTTTCAGTAATCTTGTATGGCCCTACATATCTAGGCGCAAGCTTTCTTTTCACTACAAATCTTTGTACTCCTTTCATGGGTGACACTTTTAAGTATACATAGTCTCCCACTTCAAAAGTCAGTGGTCTTCTTCTTTTATCAGCATAAATCTTTTGTCTTGACTGAGCTGCTTTGATATGCTGTTGGATAATGTGCACCTACTCTTCAGCTTCAGTGACAAAGTCAATGCCAAAGTATCTTCTTTCACCGGGCTCAATCCAATTCAAAGGAGTTCTACATTTCCGACCGTACAAGGCTTCAAAAGGAGCCATCTTGATGCTCGCTTGATAATTGCTATTGTAGGAGAACTCGGCCAAAGGTAGCCACTTCTCCCATGAACCCTTAGAAGATATAACACAAGCTCTCAACATGTCTTCTAAGATCTGGTTCACTCGGTCAGTCTATCTAGAAGTTTGTGGATGGTATGTTGAACTTCTGATTAGTTTAGTCCCCAAAGCCTAGTGTAAGTGTTCTCAGAAACAAGCTATAAACTATGGACCCTGATATGAGATTATGGTCCTAGGTACTCCATGTAGCCTCACAATATGAGAAACATACAACTCAGCATACTTCCCCATGTGATACCTTGTGTTCACCAGTATAAAATGTGATGACTTGGTGAGACGATCTACAATGACCCATATGGAATTATGACCTTGCTATGTCAACGGAAGGTCTGTAATAAAGTCCATACTTATTTCCTCCCATTTTTAGCCTGGGATAGGCAATGGCTGAACTAATCTAGTAGATTTCAAATGAACGGCCCTTACTCTATTGCAAGTATCACACCTAGCAACATAGGTGGTGATCTCTTTCTTCATCTTGGTCCACCAAAAATGGGTTTTCAAATCTTGATACATTTTGCTGCTACCCGGGTGGATAGACAACTTGGACGAATGAGCTTCATCTAAAATTTGATTTCTAAGCTCACGGTCTTTCGGTACCACAAGTCGGTCCTCAAACCATAGCACACCTCTTTCATCTAACCTAAAATGCTTGGTTTCTTGTTTTCTCATCTTTCTCTTGATGTGAAATACACCTACATCTGTCTTCTGCAATTCTATGATTTCGCTCTCAAGTGAATAACTAACAGTGATATTGTATAGCACAACAGGATATAACAAATTAAATCCATCTTCCAACAATGCTTCCAAAGTGTTGTAATGAGATTTTTGACTAAGTGCATCTAGTACAACATTGGCTTTTCCTGGATGGTAGTGCACTTCCAAATTATAGTCCTTGATTAGCTCTAACCATCTTCGTTGTCTCATGTTCAGCTCAAGTTGAGTGAAGATATATTTGAGGCTTTTGTGGTCAGTATATATGTGAGATACGTTTCCCAACAAGTAGTGTCTCCATATCTTTAAGGCATGAACAATCGCTGCAAGCTCTAAATCATGTGTACGGTAATTGACTTCATGCCTTCTCAACTGCCGAGAAGCATAGGCAATAAATCTTCCTTCTTGCATGAGCACACACCCCAAACCTATACCCGATGCATCACAGAACACATTGAAAGGCTTTTTAATGTCGGGTTGTGCTAAAACAGGAGCTATAGTTAATAGGGTCCTTAGGGTGTGAAAAGCTGATTCATACTCTAGTGTCCAACTGAACTTTTCATCTTTCTGAAGTAATCTGGTTGTGGGCTTAGCTATCTTGGAGAAATCAGGAATGAAACGACAATAATAACCTACTAACCCTAGAAAACTCCAAACTTCATGAACCGAAGTCGGGGCCTTCCAATCCTTGACCTCTTGTACTTTAGATGGGTCTATAGAAATTCCATCTTTAGATAAGATGTGACCCAAGAAAGGTACTTTGCTCAACCATAATTCACACTTGCTAAACTTGGCATATAACTTATGTTCCCTCAATCTGGATAAAATAATTCTTAGATACTCTGCATGGTCTGCTTCATTCTCCGAATAAATCAAGATGTCATCAATAAACACAACCACAAACTTGCCGAGCTCGGGCATAAATACCAAATTCATCAAGTACATGAAGTAGGCTGGAGCATTCGTTAGTCCAAAAGACATGACCAAATACTCATACAAGCCATACCTAGTGGAGAAAGCAGTTTTAGGTATATCTTATGTCCTGATCTTTATCTGATGATAGCCTGACCTCAAGTCAATCTTGGAGAATACCTTTGCTTTTGCCAACTGATCGAACAAGATATTAATACGAGGCAAAGGATACTTGTTCTTAATGGTCATCGCATTAAGTGGCCTATAATCCACATACATTCTCAAAGACTTGTCCTTCTTCTTTACAAACAAAGCTAGACATCCCCATGGAGATGAACTAGGTTGAATGAGACCTTTGTCTAATAGTTCTTGTAACTAAATTTTAAGTTCATCTAACTCATTTGGTGGCATCCTATAGGGTCTTCTTGAGATAGGTGTCGTACCTGGCACTAACTCAATCTTAAATTCCACATCCCTATCAAGTGGTAAACCTGGTAACTCATCTAGAAATACATCAGGAAACTCACAAACCACTGGAATATCACAAAGGGTAGTGGCTTGGATAGCGCAAGACAAGTTTTGGAGATCAAAACTCTAGGGAAGTGGTACTAGAAAAGCATTACCTTCCTTTGGTTCTCTCAACATAATTGTCCAAGTGCTAGTGTCAATGAGAACACCATGGTCACTCATCCAACTCATGCCTAAGATCACATCTATGGCTAATCCGGGCAATACTATTAGATCCATCGTATACTCCCTCTCTTGTATAGAGATGAGCACACCTCTGACTATCTTATTTGTAGAGATAGTAGCCCCAGTCAAACTTATACTATAATCACCCATGTTTACCTCAATTACTTTCTGATCATACTTAGATGCAAATGATTGGCTCATAAATGAATGAGAAGCTCCAGAATCAAATAAAACAATGGTGGGATGTTTGTTAACAAGAAACATACCAGTTGTGACAACCTCTCCTGCAGAAACTTCTTCAATAGCGGTGTAATGCACGTATCTAGGATGCGCTTTAGGATTTGCCTACCTCTGATTTCCCTAGTTTTGATTGCTGTTCTTCTTAGGATGGGGGCACTCTTTGGACCAATGGCCCAACTGATTATAGTTGAAGCATGGCTAATTGCTCCTAGATCCCACTGAGCTTCCTTGCCCTCTGTTCCCCTTGCGTAAGGCAATGGTGAACGCCTTACAAAACACCTTCTGAGGTTGGTTGGCCTGGGCTTTTGGTGGAGGAGGCCTGAACTTGGGCACTGGCAGTCAAAACTATGGCCTAGCGGCCACTGGAGTTTTGGACTAAGATGACCCTGAGGCGCCTACCTTAGCTATCCTCTTGCGGCCCTTTGCTACCGCATGTAGATTGTTCTGGTTCTCTTGAGTCAAGGCATCACTGATGAACTCATTATATGTGGTGCACATCGAGTTGGCCATAGTTTTCATTAGCTTAGTGCTAAGGCCTCTCTTAAAGCTTTCAATCTTCTTTTCTTCTACATCGACAAAACTAGGGGCATAACAGGACAAATTGTTGAAAGCATGCATGTACTCAGTAAGAGTCTTGGTCCCTTGTGTGAGTTGCATGAACTCGGCTACCTTCATGCGCATTAGCCCTAGGGGAATGTGATGTCCCCAAAAGGCTAGCTTAAATTGCTCCCATGTGACCTGTGCATTGGCATGTAAAGAGGACATGAAATGGGTCCACCATATCCCAACCAGTCCTTGCAGCTAATGTGATGCATATTCTGCCTTCTAATGTTCCATAACCCTCAATAGATAGAACTTTTGCTCAATTGTATTTAGCCATTCATCTGCCTAAAGCAGTTCTTCGGCCACCTTGAAGATAGGAGGCTTGGTGTCTAGGAAATCCTTGAAAGAGCTGTATTTATTTGGCTTAGGCCCCTGTTGTTGTTGATGGGCGTGAGCCATGTTCTGCGCAATGAGGCGTAGGGTTTCCTCCATAATTCTCTGACTACCCAAGAACTGTGTGACGAATTCATTCACAGATGGTGGTGGCGGTGGTGGTAAGTCACCATCGTTGCCTTCTTGGTTGTTGCCTGCTCCAGTGCGAGTGCGAGTCATCTGCAAAGGTGCAACAATAAGTGATTATTGGATGATGTCATGAGATTGCAGATGAATTATATAATCATGCCAAACTAAAATTACTAGAGAGAATCTTAAATTCATACAATAAAAAGAGGCATAATAATTCATTCTCGCAACATGACATCACTAATTTGATCACTTATCGGGCTCGCAGTGCGTTAACAAACAAGTCATAATCACCAGTAAAACAAAACTAGAATTTCATTAAAGTTCAACCCATCGTGAAACAACATGAAGAGTGCCAATATTACACGGAAGTCAAATCACAAATACCAAACTTTAAGCTACAAGTCCATTACATAAATAGCAGGGATACATCTAGCGATTTAACTAGTCACTTGGAGATTCTAACCTTCAGTATGCTCGCTGTTGAGGTCGGAGATAGGATCATCCTCATTCTCTAGCTCCACTTCTTCCTCCCAGCCGTCATGTTCAACTAACATCTCTGGATCTTCTTCTTCCATATCAAGGATCGGGTGCAGTTGGTTGTTCAAAAAATGCACCTCATGCTGAAGATCAACCACCATGTTCTGGGTCTGTGCAAGCTACCGGTGCAAGTCCCTCTCGACATGGTCCTGCTATACACTCAAGGCATGGGTCCTGTCTCATTCTACTTCTGCCATAGTTACACGGTTGTTTGCTAGGATCCATTGGCACGGGTGGCCTCCAGTTGCTCTCGTAGTCCTGCTAACATTGCTTGATCATCTGCTCTTGCCTCTTGGGTGACAGCTCCCTACTAATAAACTTGCTCCAATTGGGTGTGGAGATTTCCCAAAGCTACATAAACTTGACCAGTTTCCCATCGAGCCTCACTTGCTACCTTTTTGTGCTTGCGCACATGCTTCTTAAGCTTACGCTGTGCAGCTTTGGCTCTCATGAGCTTATCCATGAAAGTGGTATAGGACTCCTACCAGAAGTCCCTTATGTCCTGACAAGTGTAGAACATCTTTATTACTGCAAACATGGCGCTCATAATGGGACTAGAACTGTCAGCATGCTCATCCTGATCTTGGATCAACGCATTGCTATTGCGCTATGCCCATACTATTGTGGATAGATCCACCCGAGGAAAGTACCAGCAGCACTGCCGGTAAGGTCATCCCCATGCTGCTGAAAAATCTAACTCAGTACCTCAAAGGCTACTACTTGGGCAGCCTCCCAAGGAGTTCTTCCTTCAGATTCTGCCTTCCATTCCTACCAGAAGGGTGCTTGGGTATGAGCTGGTATGATCAATTGTACTTCATGCCATGGTTGTCCCTCTAGGTATACTTCATTCTAGTAATAGAGGGGCAGTTCATAATACCCCGCATAATGCAAGACTCTCCAAAGTAGGGCAGGAGTTCCAAACATCAATAGGAAACTCTCACTTCCAGTCGGTGCTGCCATCTGTACCAACAACTTGTGCAACTCTTGTGAGACAAAGTCATAATGGATAAGAGTTACATAACCGAGTATGAGATTTATAAGGGGTGGAACAATGCAAGTATGAAATAATTATTTATCATGATGCATGCATGTTTCGTACGTTCTCATAAACTTAGGAAAATGAAAACTTCTATAGGATACGCAGTGGCATACATACGTTTTGTCATATATAGCATAACTAGTCGGGCTACACGTTTCACTGTTAGTGTACTTGCACAAGAATTTCATTTTAGCCCAACCCCACAAGTATATATGCAGAATGTAAATCTAGGCTCTAGGTTGCAATCTAAATACTTCCATATATATATATAACCATATATATACTTCCATATCAAGGCTACCCGAAAGTAAATACGTCCTATATATACATATAAATATGCATACATAGTCATACCAAAGCTAACCCACAATTAAATACCTTCACATATATATGAGACATATATATACTTTAGTATCAAAGCTAACTCTCCCCACAGACCGCACGCTCACAACTTGCGGTCATGCCATTGTAATGATGGTTGGCATCTTACCTTGGGTGTAGAGGTATTTGATTCATACATTGCCACTCAAGTGAATGGCATCCATATAATAGCACGCCGTATGGACAACGAAAATGAAAATCCCCAAGTTAGTACTTAATTAGCCACCTGAAGTCCTTAATTGGGCATAAAGAAAGTGATCACTGACACACTTTAGATTCAAACTCTAAGTTTCAAACACCTATTTATATAGCTATTAGTTGCTAGAAATAGGTTTTGGAAAAAAAACCTTTGTTTTAAATACCCATGTGGAAATTAATGTTGAATCTTGCTCTGATACCAGCAGTCGCAGAACCGACCAATTTATAAGAGCACAAGTACAATGGCAGTTCGCAAGCGGTTGCACTGTCATACTTGAGCCCATATAAACCCGGTAGTCCATCGAGTGCCATGATGGGTCTCGATTAACCATCAACATACAAACAAGATCGTACATGATTCAATATACATGTCACATGTTACATAAGTTCACAAATACAGTTCATTCATCAAAGTGCGAATTAAGGTTATTACAAACCAAGTTCGATAAATAGTAGTGGAAGCAAATTAAAGTTTGAAGCTAACTTTTGCCATCATAGTTCAGATATAGTGCCAACTCGTGATCACACTCCCACAAAAGCATGTAAGTAGGATTAATAATAGATGCTTGCCTAGGGCTCACTCCTCATCCATGATGGGACATAAGCAGTTCTTGCAATAGCCATGATAAACTGTACCTTCTACAACAATAGGAATAAAACCCTGAGTACAAGAAGGTACTCAGCTAGACTTACCCATCATAAACCAAAAATAAAGTGACTCCAAGGATTATGCAAGGCTTTATAAGTGGAGATAGCTTGACAACATTTTGCATAAAAAGCGACTAATTCAGTTATACAATTATACTTTGGTCATCAAGTTAATTATAGCTATTCATCTCTAGATTAGCAACTTACCTATGCCAAGCATGTGGTATATCATTTAGTTGCATATAATAGTAACCATAGCCGGGGTAGTATTTCCATGCTCATCCGAACCATCATATTCTATAACACAGTTACTACGATGTTGGGGCTAGCCAAGTTTCTCACTGTCCGGGAGAGATGGCGATTTGAATCGATTTCAACCAGCTAGGAATTTATTCCTAACACAAACCCAGGCAAACCAGATCAATGGTCACCTTTGGTACAACTCAGGTATACATTTCATGGGTTCTCCCAGCGCCGCTCAATCAGGGACAACCAGCTACCCGGACGATCAGGACTACCCTACCCTTGGGCTCATGATTAGCTCCCCGCACATCCTTACTACCATCCAGAGTGCGCACTCTAACAGAGAGGGGCCTGGCCTGAGTTGAGCTACTCGGCTTTGAAAGCATCTAGACCCCTAGTTGGATTTCGGTGATTAATGACAATACGTAATTACTATGACTAACGTGTGTTTTGCAGAGGCAATTAAGTTAGGTCATGGTAATGGAGATTGATTAGGCAATCGTGGTTGTCATGCCCTACGATGGAAATCATTTTGGTTTTCAAAGGATGGATGACAAGGTTAAGGATGGACTAGTTCTAAGTGTCGTTCGGTGTTGAGAAGACACTTAGAGTAGTTTAGGACTTTGTTTTTCCTTTGGCCGTACTATTAAGGGGGGTATGGATAGGTAGCTTGACCGAGGTGAGTCTAGTGGGTTAGGTGTGGTGCACACTTGTCAAACTAGCACTAGGTAGCTCCAAAATAGCCCTTAGATCAATTGGAGCAAACTTCATTCACATATGATTGAGAGTTGGAAGTGAATGGAGGGTCAAATGCTGACCGGACGCTGGCGCAGAGTCCAGTCAGTTCATTTGATCAAGGTGAAATCGTCTGGTGCGACCAAACGCTGAGAGGTGAGCGACTGGACACTGGGTGCCAGCGTCCGATCAACTCCAGTATGGTTCCAAAGAGGGAAAATCGTAACCGGACGCGTCCGGTCACAACTTAAACACTAGGTTTCAGGGAGAACTGACCGGAGTGTCCGATGAACTTGACCGAAGCGTCTGGTCACCCCGCAGAGGCACATAATGGTTCATTTTGAACACAAGTGTATAAATACTTCCTCCATTCATGTGAGGGGGTACTTTTGCTCATTCCAATAGCTAAGAACACACCCTTGAGAGTGCCAAGAAGAGCAATGTCCTAGTGAGGTGATTGAGATTTGAGAATCCAAAAGAGAGCCCTCATTAGTGAAAGCAAGAGTAGCAACTCTTGGTGATCGCCATCACCTAGACTGCTTGGTGGTGATTGGGAGCTTGGTGATCATCCAGCGGAGCTTGTGGATGACCCAACTCAAGTTGTGAGTGGTTGTGGGTGATTCACCGTGACGGAGTGTCAAAGAATCAACCCGTAGAGAGCACTTGATCCTTGCGTGGATCAAGGGGGAGCTACACCCTTGTGCGGGTGCTCCAACAAGGACTAGTGGGGAGTGGCGATTCTCTGATACCTCGACAAAACATCGTCGTGTTTCTCCTTCTCTCTTTACTTTGAGCATTTACTTTGAGCAATTCAATTTCTGTCTTTACATTCATAGAATTGCCATGCTAGAGTAGGATTGGAACTTAGGTTGCAAGACTTTTTGTGCGGTAGAACATTAGAAACACTTTCTAGGCACAAGGGGTGAAGTTGGGCTAACCGTAGGGTATAATTATTGCAAAGAAATTTAGAATTAGCCTAATTCACCCCCCTCTTGGGCATCTTGATCCTTTCAGGCTTCATGGTTGGAATGAGTTATCCGGCCAGCTAAGTGATAGACATGCGTTCAATCTTGTCAGAAGTGCCAACAACGGTATGATCCTTAATCAGCACAGACAGAATCACATGAGTCAACCTACACATAGACTCCATATGGCCTCCATTTAGATTACCCCATGGTTATTTTCCATGATAGCAAATGTAGCCAACCGTGCTTCGATATCCACTATATCTCGCATGTGACAAAAAATCACCCGACTTCTACCGGTCTAAGCATGGCTAAGCATATATTCGATCCTAGACCTACATAGGATTAAAGGTATATGTAACTGGACAAGGTAGTCCTATGCACCAAGTGTTTCCAATCAACTCTTGTAACCTAATGCATCAAACATAAAGGACACAAGTAATATTTTGTAAAACATGGGAGACTTAGAATGCTCTGGGGCTTGCCTTTGAGGAAAGAGGTTGGCCGGTGATCCAGACACTTAGGGAGATCTTCGGGAGTCTGCTCCTCTTCTCCTAGAGCTGCGACCTGAGGTGTCTCCTGCTAATCCTCTTCCTCTTCTTCATTGAACTCCAACAGAGTTATCTCTTCGGATGATCCTATATGCATGAGCATGAAATCAGATATCACGAATGCATATATGATGACACGTACAATATGATGTGATGAATGCATCTCATAAGTGTTTTCAACATCATGGTATTAAAGTAATAACAGTGCATCTTATTCTACTAACTAGGTGCCTAGTTCTTCTCTAATAACTAAACAAACACTTATGTAAATCATTTTCTAGACTACTAGACATCAGCCACTTGTTTTGACCATAACTGGGGTTATACATATCAAAATAATATGGTTGTGGACATTCTAGAAATCTTATGAAATTTTCTACAACTTTATTTTAATCAACTTATTGTGATTCAACAGTTATCTAGGTCAAACACATCAATCCTTCAGATCTATCCAGAGAGCAAGCATTTCTGACAGCAGACTTCTAATAGCCATAATTCTTAAACCATAAGACCTATGACTATGAAAATTTAACACAAGGTATATAAGTAAGTTATCTACAACTTTGTTATTAACAAGTTTTATAGAAAAGACCAGTATCACTATGAAATTATCAAGTCATCCAAAACTATATATGCAACCATCTAATTGAATTATAAAGCAATAATTAACTAGTTGCATACAACCAATTGCTTTTAAGCCTAACTAATAATAGCAACAGATCATATGTATCACAAGCACCATAGAAAACATCATGGTCAAACATAACTAACTTATTTATATCCATTTATCATTTTCCTTAAATAATAGGGTGATTTAAAGGATAAATAATTCTAGTGCTTAATAAATTCTGGTAAAATTATAGTAGCCTACAAATGACCTCAATAGTCTACTGTAAAAATTTCATACCATTTAGATAAGTACAACTACCTCTACAAAGATGACAAGTTACATAGGCTGATTTTAGCAAAAATAGTTTACCACAGTGAAAAGTGTCAAACAATAGATTTAATATTTTTTTTACATTCCTCCAAGCATAAGAATACTGTGTAAAAATTTGCTTCACCCAAATTGAACACTTCTAGCTCTAGATATGAATTTTTGAAACAAGCATTCAAATATGTGAAAACAATTCAGAAAATCAACTAATACTCAGACTGACAGATGGGGCCCGCTGATCAGTGGGACCCAGATGTCAGAGATGCGAGAACAGAGGAGGTGCTCCGACCATGGATATCTAGCCGGTGGTGCGATCTCCGGTGATGACGACAACACCTACGTGCTCAGCTCATCAAGCCGCGTTGATAGGTGTGCTTGGCAAGCCCAGAAGCTCACTAGAAGTAGCTTGCCAGCGGCAATGGCGGACGATGGTGGTCGCGCAGCGATACGCCGATGTCCTCCGACCACCATATGCTCTGGTGAGGTGTTCTATAGCTACGTGGTAACCTATCAGAGCTAACCTAGGTGGTTAGGGTTTCGATGATGTGATGGTGAGCTCTGACCATGTGCATGCCCGCGCGGCGACGCACGGAGCATGGCATTCCAGCAAGACGGCGGCGAGGGGTGGGTCTCCGTCATGCTAGATGCTAAATCTAGGCTTACTCATCCTAATGCATGTGAAAGAGATGGAAGGCGATGGCTCAGCTTGGTGACGGCGAGCTCGATTGCCACAGTGGCAATGGCGGCCATGGCGGGAGCGGCGGCGCATTCTCGCACGACCAAGCAGTAGCATCAAGCCAAACTCCTACCTAAGCGTAAGTACCACAAGGCAACTACTTGTCATAGGAAAGGAGGGCAGGAGGTGCGATGGAGAGGTGTGGCCACTATGAGCCGTGAGCGCAGTGGTGATCTGGTGATGGCAGCAGTCGTGGCAGAGTGAAATGCCGCACTACCTAGACTCAATAGGTGGTGCTTGTGACTCGAGGAGGTGGATGTGATGGCGTAGTAGCTATGGCCGAGATGAATCGATCGATGGAGCTACATCGGCAGTGAGCAGCTACGGCGGAGCGACGGTGGTGCTCGGCGTGGTGCTGCGGTGAGTTGGAGCGAGCAGGAGAGGCGAATGCCCACGAGTGGAGTGAACGGTGGGTGCAGGGCATTTATGCACACGACCGTGCCAGACTAGTCGGGCCAATGCCGATGTACGACTGCCACACGGTGGCCGTGGCCTATGGCCAATCAGCAACTGCCGGGCGCACGGGCGTGGTTTCAGGTGCCATGATCGATGACTGACAGCGCGACTTAGTGATCCAATAACTCCTAATCCATTGCAAATTAGCAAAAACTTCCATAATGAAAGTTGTAGAGGTACATGAGATCTCCATTTTGCTTTAAGAACCATCATCTAATTCTCACTGGTTAACAAAATACATTGCTCCAAAGTGAGGTACATCAAAACTGTAAACAACCCTAAGACTTAGAAAAAATTTGCAAGTCCAAAACAACATTTTGTTGATAATTGTGAGCTGTTTTCGAGCATGCTATGCACCAAATTAGACCTTGACCCAAAAATAAAAGTTGTTTCTATAATAAAGTACTACAACTTTGCTTAAGGGGGCACTGCCATGCAAACAATCTATGCTATAGTTCAACTTAGGTCAAACATACAACTTGAAAATGGTAAGTTACACTATAACCATGACTTAGAGGGCAAATGGGTCCAAGTCATGAATACCAAAGTTGTTCCATATGACAATCTAAACATGTTTAAGGTACTCCTAAGGTCCCACAAATAGTTTATGCATTGTTCACATGTAGACCCTAGCATATGCATGTATATATACCAACATTTCATGTGACAAAGTATAAGAATGAGATGAAATTTCATATGCTCATGTTCATGAATGCTTGGATGATGCTTGTGCTCATGAAATTCTAGTGTCAAATGCAATGCTTAACATAGAGGTGTTACAACATTCATGGCAATTCCACCTTACCCGTATCTTTTGCTAAAGATGCCCGGTCCTAACGGGATACTCTCCCTTCAAGGCGACTTGAAACGCTCGTACTATTGCGATGCAAAAGCCGTCCAAGTTGGTGCTAAAGCTCATGAAGCACCACACTTGAAGCATAGGAGATCGCTGTGTTCACTAGCCAGACTAGCCCTGAAGATTTGGAAATTCCAAGAAAGAAGGCTGGTATCGTTGCACCGCCACAAGATGCAGATGTTATGAAGATCGATCATGGTACTGGTGATCCCTCCAAGATGGCAACCATCAGTGCCCACCTCTCTAGGGAATAGGAACTCGTGCTCACCAACTTTCTCTAGACAACAAAGATATATTCGCTTGGAAGTCGGCCGACATGCCAGGAGTCCCGAGAAAGTGGGCTGAGCACAGACTGGATCTAAATACTGGCTCCAAGCCGATCAATTAGCAGTTATGTCTTTTTGCACCTAACAAGAAAGCAACCATCAAGAAGGAAATCATGAAGCTTTTGGCAGCAGGGTTCATCTAGGAAATATTACATCCTGACTGGCTTGCCAATCCACTCCTAGTACGGTAGAAGAATTCAGTCGAGTGGCGCATGTGCATCGACTACATGGATCTCAATAAACATTGCCCCAAGGACCCCTTTGGTCTACCTCGCATTGACTAGACTATGGATTCTATGGCTGGATCAGCTCTTCTATCCTTCCTTGATTGTTATTTAGGTTATCATCAGATTGCTCTCCATGAAGAAGACCAAAGCAAGACTTCTTTCATCACTCTATTTTGCGCCTACTGCTACATGACCATGTCATTTGGGCTAAAAAATGCTAGGCCCACATACTAGCGGGCTATCCAAACTTGCCTAAGTAAGCAGTTTGGTCATAATGTAGAGGCCTATGTTGATGATGTGGTGGTCAAGACCAAGGATCTGATTACTCTAATTAACAACATCAATGAGACTTTCACCAACCTTCGTACCTGGTAGTGGAAGCTCAACCCGACTAAGTGCGTCTTCAGTGTCCCTTCTGGATAGCTCCTAGGTTTCCTCATCAGTCATCGTGGGATTAAGGCCAGCATGAAGCAGATCCATGCAATCACTGAGATGGGCCCTCCCTGTTGTGTCAAGGATGTTCAAAAGCTCATAGTGTGCATGGCTACCTTTAATCGGTTCATCTCTCGACTCGAAGAAAATGGGCTCCCCTTTTTCAAGCTACTAAAAAAGTGATGAAGGTTCGAGTGGACAGAGGAAGCTGACCAGGTGTTTGAAAATCTCAAGGCTTATCTTACCTCTTCACCCATTCTCACTCCTCCAGAGAGACGAGAGGATATGATGCTATATATCACAGCAACTACCATGGTGGTCAGCGCAACAATTGTTGTGGAAAGGGAAGAGCAGGGTCACATGTATAAGGTACAATGACATATCTACTACATCAGTGAGGTGTTGTTAGACTCCAAGGTCTGCTACCCACACATACAAAAGCTACTCTTTGCTCTCTTGATCACTTCACGCAAGCTTTGCCACTATTTTGATGAACACAAGATTATAGTGGTGACCGACTTCCCACTCGATGACATCCTATGCAATGGCGATGCTATAGGACGCATATTCACATGGGCAGTCGAGCTTAGAGCACTCAACATTGAATTCACCCCCGCAAGGCTATAAAGTATCAAGCTCTGGCCGATTTCATAGCTGAGTGGATGGAACTCTAGCAGCCTACTCCTAAAGCTATTTTTGATCATTAGAAGATGTACTTTGATGGTTAACTCAAGCTCGGAGGTGCAGGTGCTGGTGTCCTCTTCATATCACCAGATGGGAAATAGCTAAAGTATGTTCTCCAAATCCTCTAGCCAGCAACAAACAACAAGGACGAGTATGAGGCCCTCATCCATGGCCTCTAAGTTGCGGCTTCACTCGACATCAAGCAGTTACTCGTCTATGGTGACTCATCCGTGATTATTAACCAGGTTCATAAAGATTGGGATTGCACCAAGGAAACCATGGGTGCCTATTACACAGAGGTACGCAAGTTGGAGAAACACTTTCAAGGCCTAGAAATCCACCACATGGTATGCGATCTCAATGTTGCAGCAGATGTCTTGGCCAAACTTAGATTAGATAGAGCACAGGTTCTAGCCAGGATATTCGTTGAAGAACTATCAGTACCATCCATCAAGCGAGACAAAGCTAGCATGTTTGATAGCCCCACACCCAGCACTCAAGTCCTAACTATTATACCGGCCTAGACCCATGTATTTATCAATTATATCCGAGAGTAGAAATTACTAGCTGATAAGGGAGAAGCCGCTTAAGTCATTCGTAGAAGCAAGAATTATGTCATAGTTGGCGACAAGCTCTACCAACGCAGCGCATCTTTAGGTGTCCTACTCAAGTGTATTTCAACAAAAGTGGGCAAGGCAATTCACAATGAAATCCATTCAGGCTATTGCGTCAATCATGCTGCTTCTAGGACTTTAGTCAGTAAAGCTTTCTGATCCAGGTACTATTGGCCGACTGCGCTAAAAGATGCCAAGAATCTGGTCAGACATTGCAAAGGTTGCCAATTCTTCGGACAATAGGCTCACGTCCTAGCTCATAATCTCATGTGTATCCCTCTATCATGGCCATTTTGATGTTGGGGGCTTGACATGGTTGGACCTCTTAAACAAACTAAGGGTGGTTTCGAGTACATCTATGTGTCCATCGATAAGTTTACAAAGTGGATCGAGTACAAGCCACTTGTCAAGTTTGGTTCTATAACAGAACCATCCAATTTATATGAGCACAAGTATAATAGCAGTCACCGAAGCGATCAAACTATCATACTTGATCCCATATAAACCCGATAGTCCAATGAAATCATGAAGGATCTCAAACCAACCAACATACAAGCCAAGATCATACATGATTCAACATAATAAGTCACATGTTACATCACAGTTCACAAATGGTTCACAAGTATCTCACATACATTGGAGTTCACATAGTTATTACGAACCAAGTTCAAATAGCGGAAGCAAAGTAGTTTGACATCAACATCACACTTAGTTCAATACATGCCAGTACCATGATCATTTCCAGCAAAAGCATAACAGAGAGGATAAGTTAGGAGTACCATGCCCCATGGTTTACTCCTCATCCATGGTAGGATGAAGGCAGTTCTTATAGTACCCATGATACATCATATCATTTGCAACAAGAGGGAATAAACCATGAGTACGAGAATGTACTCAGCTAGACTTACCCGTCGTAAACTAGAAATAATATGACACTAAGGAGTATGCAAGGCTTTATCGGTGGAGTTAGCTTGACAACCTTTTGCATAAAAGCTTAAGTAACATAACTTAGAGATTTAATATCTTTAGCATTAAATTGAATACCTATTCAATTAAGCATCTCTAGATTAGCACCTATACTAGAGCAATCACGTGATTAAGCTGATAAGCATTAGTAACCATATCTGGTGTATTAATTTGAGCATCATCATAACCATCAAGTTCCATCAATTAATGCTATGTTGCCGTTGCTCAGTCAAGTTCTCACTATCCGGGAGAGACGGCAACTCGAATCGATTCTAACTAGTTGGGGAGTTATTCCTAACACAAACCCTTTGGTATAACTTAGGTACAGTCGTGGGTCTGATCAGTGCCGCACCTTAGGGATACTACCAGTCTGCTAGGAAGTTCAGGCCTAGCCTACCATTGGCTCCCCACACACTCTTACTTCCTCCAGTGTGCGTACTTTCACTTATCAGGTCCCAGCCTGAGTTGAGCTACTCGGCTTTGTAGTCAAAATGACTTATCCAGCCAACTAAGTGCTAGGCATGCGTTCTACATGACATGAGGACATACAGCGAATTAGTCCTTAACCGACACAAATGGTGACAAATAGGCACCAAGACCTCCAAGCCTTGTTACTTCTCTATCACAATCCCGCCCGGTCTCCTTTTATTCATCAACACATGATTATTTCCATGATAGCAATTATAGCCAACCGTGACTAGATATCTACCTATATCTTGCAGGTGATAGGAAATCACCCGACTTCTACTGGACTAAGCATGGCTAAGCATATATTCAATCCTTGACCTAAATAGGAAAGTATATGCAGCAAGTGGTTCCAATCAACCCCAAGTACTTAATGCATCAACATTAAAGGACTCAAGTTGATATTTAGAAAACATAGGAGGCTTAGAATGCTCTGGGGCTTGCCTTTCAGAAACAAGGAAGGTTGGTGATTAGGACACTCAGGAAGATCTTCCATGTTGACTCCTCCTTCCGCCTGAACCTCTTGCTCTTGGGCTGCTTGCTGCTCCTCTAGATGCTTGGGTTCGAACTCGAGTAGCGTCACTCCTTGGGAACCTATTGCATGCATATGCACAAATGAGTATCATGAATGCAAAAGAGATGAGATGACATGATGAAATGCATATGCATGAGCATGGTTATCTACAAGATATATGATAAGTTTAACATTCGTTGACTAAGTAGATGTATAACTTTCTTCTAGTTGATATTTACTGAGTAGGTGCATATCTCTTCTATAGTACAAGAAACATACACTCACCAAGTTCTAGTAACCTAAGGTAAAGTTGTTCATCATCAGTAAGAGGCTTAGAACCTACAGCTAACAACTAATCTCAATTAGCCTAAGCATCTACACAAGCATCACATAAGACAAACAATTACAATTTGACTTAGTCATTTCCTGGACTATAAACAACAACTACTTATTTTGGCCATATCTAGAGTTCTACTCAACCAAATACTATGATCTTGGACTTTCTAGAATGCTTATAAAACTTCCTACAACTTTCTCATAGTCATCTTAAGATGATTCAATGGCTATCAAGGTCAAACAAAGCAATGTCCTAGATCTATCTAGAAATTCCAGAGAATAAGCATTTCTGGAGACCAACTTCCAACAAATATAACTCTCAAACCATTTAGCCTATTGAAATGAAAATTTGACACAAGAAATATATGTAAGTTATCTACAACTTTATTATTGACAAGATTCACAGCAAATATCATTTTACCCATGCAATTTACTTAACAACAGAAACTATCCAAAACAGCCACTATAATTGAATTATCGAGCAATTAATATTTCACTGCATACAAGCAATTAAATCTAGGCACAACCAATAGTACCAACAGTTCATAGACATCATATACACTTTAGAAAATATAATGGTCAAGTCCAAATAAATTATTTAAATGCCTTTATTATTTTATTTGGACACTAAGATGAAATAAGGAACATATATCAAAAGTGCACAGTAAATTCTAAGAAAATTACAATAGCTCATATATGCTCCCAATACGCTACTGTATAAATTTCATACCAACAAAACAAGTATAACAACCTCTACAAAAATGACAAACTAGCAAGGCTTATAATAGCATAAATAGTTTAACCTAGTGAAAAGTGACAAACAATAGATTTAATATTTTTCTTAGATTCACCATAACACAAGAACATTGTACAATTAATTTCATGCCCATTGGTTACATATATTTACCATGAAAAATTGCACAAGATACTAGCATTTATTTAGGATAAATAGCAAAGTCCTATTCCAAGCATGTCCACTGTAGGTTCAATATTTTTCCTATCTACAACATGTTAAGACAAGACCAAAAAAATTGGAATCACAATTTTTGCACATACCAAACTCAAGTTATGCATTTCCTAAGTTTATTAAGGAATAAACAAGATAAATAGCAAACAATTATTTTATTGTGGAACATGGCAAGTTTCATATTTTTCTTAAAAACTACACATCAAGATGAACACAACAAAATATGGTTCACCCAAATTGGATACTCCTAGCTCAAGATATGATTTTCCAAAGTTTGCACACATTACTGCAAAAAAATAAAAGAAAACCTAAACTAACAGTCACTAATAGCTGGGACCCAGAGGTCAATGGGCCCCACTCATCAGTCAAACAAAGGCAGGGGACAGCAGTTGACCAATGATAGCTCACCGTCGGTGAGGTTTTCGGTGGTAGGGTCACCACTGTTGTGTTCCCCTCATCAAGCCGCGTCGATGGGTGGTGAAAATAGAACCTAGGGTTCACTGGAGAGGGCTTGCCGGCGGCGATGGCGGATAGTGGAGGTAGTGCGGAGGTACACCAGCGTTCTTCGTTCATGGGGTGCTCAGGTGAGGCTTGTTGTGGCTTCGTGGGATGCTAATGAAGCTATCTAGGGTGGGTCAGGGTTCTAGTGAGGCGGCGGTGAGCTCTGACCGCGTGTAGGTCACGGCAGCGGTGATGGCACGGTGGTGCCCAGTTGCGTTCCCATGTACACACACAGATAGAGTTTAAATGGTCACTGTCGTGAGCTTCTAGGGTTAGAGGGGAAGACGAGATGCGAGAAAAAGAGAGCGGTGGTGCTTTGGTCTGAGCTAGCCACGGCGAGCTTGGAGCTTGGCGGCACTCCGTCGATGACGTGGTGGTAGAAACGGTCGTATACCTTTACCTTGGGATCAAACGGTGGCTCTACTAGGTCAAGGTGGTAGAGCAGAGAAAGGCAGAGCTATTGTCTCGGGCGATTTGGAAATGGAGCGGTGAGGGCTACGTGCGAGCTCGGCGAAGCTCATGGCAGCAATGGTGCTTGGCTTCACCATGATGAGAGGGAGAGAGAGTGAAGCGAGGCGAGTGAGCGAGTTGGAGGGAGCAGCAAAGGCATGGCCCTCTTGTCTGTGCACTGGCCTGACCAGCTTGGCCATCGTCGGTGTACGACCCCCATGTGGCGGTTGTCCACTGATGCCGTGCACATTCATGGTCATTAGAGCCCAGCATGCACGTCTGATAGAGCAAGTTTGTGACTATGTAACTCCTAATCCATGGTGAGTTAGTGTAAGGTGTGTGAACAAATCTTGTAGAACTATGTAAGGGCTACAAGATTGCTTTAGAAATCATCTTCTAATTCGCAATGGTTTGGAAGTTACATCACCTCAAATTCAAGTACGTTGAAACTGTAATCATTGCAATACTTGGAAATTTTTTTCAAAATCCAAAACAGTATTGTTGGGGACCAATACTAGGGTACTCGAAGAGGAGGAGTTAATAACCATCAACGTTGATTTATCCAAGTGGTCAAGAGCACGACTACCGCTCTTGCCAACCCCTAGGTACACAAGCTCTGTCTCGCCAAACCCTTGGGTCCATGCTCTGCCTTGCTCGACCCTTGGGTCTGCGCTCTACCTCCCCTAACCCTTGGGGGAGGACTCTACCTCACCTGATCCCTAAGGGCTAATTCTACCTTGCCTAGCCTCTAGGGGAGGACTTCACCTCGCCCAATCCCTAAAAGCTGATTCCACCTCGCCCGGCCTCTGGGGGAAGACTCCGCCTCGCCTGACCTCTGGGTCCGTGCTCCACCTTGCCTGACCCCTAGGCCATGGGCTCCACCTTGCCTAGCCTCTAGGGGAGGTCTCTGCCTCACCCAACCCCAAGGCTATGGGCTCTGCCTTGCCTGACCTCAAGGGGAGGACTCTGCCTCACCTGACCCCAAGGCTGGGGGCACCACCTCACCCAACAAAGACCCATACCACTGCCAACCACTATAAGCCCAAGCATATGGGTCTGGGTCAAAGCTCTAACACTAGGGAAGAGACTAGCGCCTTGATGTAGCCCATGACCCATGATAGGCCATACCTACGGGTTCATGTTAGGAACAGCGTTGGGCTGCCTACCCCCCTTACGAACACTAAATCTCCATCGAGGAGAGGCCAATGAATGGTTCGGGCATCTGCCAGGAGGCAGGTAAGGAGTAGTGGAATGCCACATGAGGGCTCTGCCGACCCTATTAGTGCATAATGGACCCAGATTCCACTTGAACATACCTATTAGCGAGCTCACCGAGCACGACACTCGAGCCATCTAGGCAAGTGTCTTTAGCTTAGCCCCTTTGATTGCGGAAACTATGGACAGGGTGATGCATGAAACATGGCCGACCCCTATTCAGCCCCATCAGGCTCGGGGGATCGAGCCACCTAACCCTAAATTGGGAGATCGGGGTTCAAAGGCCGACCCGTGAAGGGCCCAAGGCCACCTTGTGTCGAATAAGAGCCAGGGGAGAAAACACAAATGAGCCCTAGCAGCCTTTGCTCGGCCCACCTAGAAGTAGATAGGGTCATCTCAACCTTCTCGTTCAATCCTAACCTCTAGCTGAGCCCACAGAATCCCCATTAAGGGGAGGCCATCGGGCCACCTGAGTGACCCTCCAGAATGGCTCGAGCATCTACTAGAAGGTGGGTTAAGGAGCAGTAGGATGCCCCACATAGGCTTTGCTGATCCCATCACAAACAATGGACCCGGATCTCACTCGAACATGCCCATTAGCGAGCTCACTGAGCGCATCACTCAAGCCATCGAGGCAAGTGATGTTAGCTCAACCCCTCTAGTTGCAAAAACTATGGATGGGGCGACGATCACAAAGATGAGCTGACCCTTGAGGTCATCATAGACCACTCCAAGGGTGGCGCTCAGGATACCGAGCTCACCACTTTCTACCTAAAGGTTCCTCCTTGCCTCGGCGAGGTCCGCGGCTAGCCCGGTAGAGATGCTCTTGGCCTCTAGCTTCTGAGTCATCATAGTTCCAAGCTCGGCCTAGAGGGAGCTGACCTTCTGCTGTGCATCATCACACTCTTGGTAGGCCTAGTCACACTCTCAGAGGGCCTACTCATGCTTCAAGTGACCCATGCCATGCTCCAAGCAGAGCCTCTCCGTGGTTTGGAGTAGCTCATCCCACTCCTTGCACAATCAGGCGACCGCCATGGCATCTAGACTTTCCCTCTTCTCTAGGGCTACCAGCTTCTCCTCGACTCCTAGCTTCAGCTCCCGTTCCCTCTCAACTTTGGCCAGAAGGTCAAGGATCCATCGGTGGCTCTCAGCGTCCTTCTAGAGCAACTCATCCCGCTCCTTCCTAACCTTGGTGGCCTCCTCATTGTCCCTCTACGATCTCACCGACATGGCCTCAAATGCCCTCTTGGTCTCATCTGCATGACAATAGGCCTCAGCCACCCCCGACCGAAGACCGTCAGCCTCCTCGACAAGGGGAGTCAGCTCGGCCACCCTCTGCTAGGTAGCAACAAGCTGAGTGGTCACCTCCCCACATAGCCGTGCCTCCTCAACAAGGTGGTCCTAGGTTCCCTTCTGCTCATGAAGGAACCGAGACTTCCCCCAGCTACGAGAGATAAGGGACTGAAAGGAGACAATGGTCAGAATACAAAAATATATAGAGAAAGAAAAAGGGCAAGAAGCAGGATCAAGCGAGTACCTGGCCAAAAGGAACAACAACATTGTGTAGGGCACCTCAAGCTTGGTCCAGGGTTTTGAGCACGGACGCGATCCCCACATCGAGGCTCTCCCGCACCATGCTCACTATGGCATCATCCAGAGTGAAGAGCATCGACGTCGGATCCTCTAGACTCACCCACCGGAGCAAGGGCTCGCTCTGCATAGGCGCGTCGCTGTGCACTAGCATTAGGGCTAGGGATGGCTCCCTGCTAGTCCCGGTCACCACCGACCCTCCTCGCTAGTACAATCCCTCCGGTGATGGAAGGGGTCAGTAGTATAGACGCTGACTCCTCTCCCAGCACCATGACCTCTAGGGACCCCTCAACCATGTCCCCCTCCGTATAGCCCACGCAAGAATCTATCACCTAGACCACCAATGGCGCAGGTCGCGCCAGTTCCTCAGGCATTGCCATGATAGCACCCAGCTATGACCCACCTATCACAGCCGTTGCCACCTCTGCCTATGTCGGTAGGGGCCTATCTAGCTGCATCATGCTCACCATGGTCAGCGTTGCGAGCGCGGTTGGCAGCCCTGTCCGCCCCATCGTCGATAGTGGTACCACCACCATCGTCGGCCACTCCACAACCTCTAAAGGTGTCCCTTCAGCCACCGCATCCACATGTCCTGCTAAGGGAACAGGCACCACCATGGGCGGCATCTGACCGGCTGGCGACATGGTCACACTAATGTCGCTCCTGCCTGAAACGGGCGCGACGCCAGCCAATGGCTGCCGCCTCGCTTGAAGGGCGACGCTCTTCTTTGGCACCAGCACCAAATGATTATGCTGTCTCCTGACGCTGCAAGAGACGAAAAGCATAAGTCACGATAAAATCTGACCAAAATAGGGAAAATATAGAGGAGCGGATGACTCACCTCGGCACTATCGGATGGCAGATATGATTAGGGGGCAAACCCCCCAACCTTTGCTCTGCCTCATCGGGGCGAGGCTGTTTCGAGCCTACCCCCTACCCCTGGCCAGAGGGGCTCGCTTCCCTTGGATCTTGGGGCACAATGGCAGAGTCCTTTGCTATCACCTTGTGCATGGCGTCAGAGCCGCTTGCCCCTATTGGCTCCTGGGGTAGGCCGACAATACAACCTATCTCCACTGGCTTCCTGGACATGCCTTCCCCTCTGTGGAACAGGGAGGGTGTCGACCACTGCAAGGACGAACCAATACCTATTAGCACATCCTCGTTCTCTAGGTTGTCCCACTCGATGTCATTGGCTACCTCGTTGTCATCTCCATCATCGTCATCATCATCGCTGTCGGTGTCCTCCCCCTGCTCCCATGCCTGTAGCTTTCGCTGCTTCTTCTTCCTCTTGTCCTCCCTCGCCTTCATTAGCCACTCGCTCTCGGTGCGAGTCACCACCCTCATGAACGAATCCCTCAGCAATGGAGTCGGGTGATCCATGAGGATGAGGTCCCTCAGCTAGTCCTGTCCCTCTCAAGGTTAGTATCAAGAGGTTGGGAAATCAATTGAAGTGGAAGCATGAGGGGGAAACTTAAGAAGACAACGAGGTCTGGTTCTGGCCACATCAAAGGATGCCTCAACACAGGGTAAACAAAATCGAGGGGGCACCTACGCCATCCCACGAGGGCTCCATTGCCTCCTTGATGCGTTGCATGATCTCAGAGTTGGGGAGCCCCCATTGGTGAGTGTCATTCTATCGAGCGAAGCCTCGGGCACCATCGTGTACCGCGGGAGCGCACTCGTCATCAACGGTGCCACCCTCCTCGTGTGGTAGGACCCAATGATGCCCAACCCCTTCAAGATGTGGATGGTGGTGATGTGGTCCTGGATCTTCTTCTTGTCCTTCTCTAGGACACCCCACTTCCTCCATGACTCTAGGGCCTCTTCGATCAGGCGCCTGGTGAACTCTGGTAGGGGGGCGGCGGCATCGTTCTTGAGGTAGAACCACTACGAATGCCACCTCTTGTTGGATGTCGATAGCTATATAGATGGGTACTCACTGACCCAGTTGTTCCAGAGGTGGATGTGGGTGCATCCCATCGGTGTGTGTAGCTCCTGCCTACCGCTCTTCTCCCTCTTCTTCTAGGGGGTGATAGCAAAGAAGTGTCTCCATAGATCGAAGTGGGGACTGATCCCCAGGAATCCCTCACAAAAGGCGATGAATGTCGCCATATGCTAGATCCCATTAGGGTTGAGGTGCTGTAGCTCGATCTTGTAGTAATGCAGCAGCCCCCAAAGAAATCTATGGGCGAAGGCCATGAACCCACGTTCATGGATGTGGGTGAACGACACCACATAGCCGTCGAGCGGCAACGATAGCTCCTCCTCACTAGGCAGCAGCCACTCCTTAGCCAAGGTCCATGCATGGAGAAGACTGTGATGAATGAGACCTTCCATGCACTAGAAGGTGATGTTAGAGTGGCACCACGGCTCCATTAGAGGTGGGGACGGTTGGAAGCAGGCTCGATAGTGGCGAGGATGTGGAGATGGGGAACCCTAGGCGATTGGCAGTGACGGTCGTGGCTGCGGAGGCAAGGATGCAAGGTATGGAACCCTAGAGGCGAACCCTTCAGTTTTATAGGGGTGATGGGTGTGAGGTTACCAACTGCCCACCTAGATCTCCACGCCTACCATGATCTGTCGCAACATCTCACCGCAGGAAGTGCACACGCAATCTCTATCTATTCCCTCAGAAAACTCACCAGATGTTTTGCCCCTTCATACGGGCCATGACTCATCGCAAGTAAGAGGAATACGGATCAAAAAACACCTCCATGGCCTGCCTGGGCCCAGGAGTTCAAAGGTTGACCCATCGATGGTTTGACAACCGCTCCGGGCACCATTAGAATAAGGGATGGGCCCATAAGCGGCTAGTACCTAGGTGCACAAGCGCCATGGGCATCTCGGCCCACGATCGAGTCTCAGCCGGGTATGATCCATGGTTTTTTCCTAAAGAAAGGCAGGGAGCCCTCAGGACCGGTCGAACGGACTCGAGAACTATATGGATTGACCGCTGAGAACCTAAAGTTGATTACCAAGCTGGCCCTAGCTAGATCCCCACGTACAGGATGCTAGGACTGCACTCAAACTAGCCAGCTAACAACCCACCAAATCTCATGGCCATACCCATGAAGGGTCCAACCTCGACGAGAGGGAATCACCGTCCTCGGGACATGTCGTGGACGACAAAAGAAGGCCAGGGCCCTCAGAGTCCTCCTGCTTGGAAAAACCTTCGAAGGAGTATTCTACTCCTCCGCATGCTCGAGGGCTACTATTAGGGATCAATACTAGGGTACCTGACGAGGAGGAGCTAATAACCATCAACATTGATTCATCTGAGCTATCAAGAGCGCTACTACAGCTCTTGTCGACCCCAAGGTATGCAAGGCCCGCCTTGCCCAACCCTTGGGTCTGTTATTTGCCTTGCCTGACCTATGGGTCCACGCTCCTCCTTGCCCAACCCTTTGGGGCGGCCTCTGCCTCGCCCAATCCCTAAGGGCTAATTCCCCCTCACTCAGCGTCTAGGGGAGGACTCCGCCTTGCTCGATCCCTAAGTTCTAATTTTGCCTCGCCCGACCTCTAGGGAGGACTCTACCTCGCCCGACCTCTAGGTCTACGCCCCACCTCGCTCGACCCCAAGGCCAGGGGCTTCACCTCGCCCAGCCTCTGGGGGAGGTCTCTACCTTGCCCGACCCTAAGGCTATGGGCTCCGCCTGAGTTGGCCTTGGGGGGAGGACTCCGCATCACCTGACCCTAAGGCTGGAGGCTCCGCCTCACCCGACGAAGACCCGTATCATACCCAACCACTCTAAGCCCAAGCATATGGGTCTAGGTTAAAGCTCTAACACCAAGGAAGAGACTGGCACACCTCGATGTAGCCCATGACCCATGACGGGCCATACTTGGGGGTTCACATCAGGAACAGCATCGGGCGCACCGGTTGATGAGGACATGACACCCATGCATATGACCATGTTTGGTGCATGGGATGGAGGGGAAGGAGGACAGCAAGGGTGTCCAAGTCAAGAAGGAGGCCCGAGGCTAATTCGGTTCGAGTCCCCGAGGTGGAGGCCCAAAGCAACTCAAGTTCGAGTCTGCCTCGGAATCCAGGACCAGTCTGCCTTAAACTGGTCACCCAAGACGCATCCGGACTCCGTTTTTGATGATCTACATATGCATGGAAAGATAATTTGATAAGGACACCAATCCATGTGGTTTCATGTCAAAACCTCTTCGTAATCAACAGAAATCTTTAAAACAAGTCAGCGTCCAGAATCTGCCAGGGTGCTGCGACACCTTCTTTTGGTCCGTTGGGCCGTGTATTGTGTTTGGGCCCATTAGGGGGCGCGTCCAGGGTAGGCGACGACCCTAAGACCTTTATAATCATACACCACCACCGTCATTAGGTTTTCGGGTTTTACTTAGATTATTTTGTCAAGAAATAGTTTCGCTGTTCATCGGTTTGTGAGACCCCAACTCGTAAGATTAATCTTTCATCTGCAATTTGGTTGCGTTCTTTCTTGTTCTTGCTTGTGTTCTTCGTTGTGTAGGTAGGGATTAGCCTTATTGGCGAGGTCAACCTGGTTCGTGACTTGGTTGATAACCAGAGGAGCTGTGGTGCTAAGATTGCAGGGTTCAATCTTTCGATCTGAAGCCGAATCGATGTGTCATTCTCAGCCACAACGATTGTTACCATCACCTGACGGAAGATGGGGATCCCTGTCTCAATGGAAGTGGTAATTAGAGCTAAGGTATACCATCAGGTTCACTTTTATTCCCTAGTTTGAGTGTTTCATATTTGTCCCATAGTCTAGTGCCATACTCGTTTTTCCTATCGTAGAACCTTTCGCGCCATAGCCTTTGTATATTTTAGTTTCAGAGTCCGTCGTGTTGAGTTTGTGTCCTAGTTGAGGTCTTGTTGCTGGTTAGGTCATGTTAGAGTCCAGTTTGTGTGTTTTCCCCCATCGTTTCCATCAAATCTTGGCTGTTGTGACCAATTTTGCACACATTGTTTCTGTTTTGTCCTCTAATTCGGAGCCAATTCTTAAAACTGGTTCAGTTTTCGCATACAAACTCTGTTTTTGACGTTCCATATATGCAAATCGATCAAAAAAATTTTTGAATCCGTCCATCCCCAGCTTTGCTGGGTTTGGAATTTTTAGATTGGTTAAAAAGTGGTCACAAGATCCTCGTTTCGTGGTCACAAGGTTTTTGTCGATTTTCATCTAGTTTTCTAAAAATTCCACAGGCCACGTCTTACACTTGTTTGAGCTCATATTTTCTGTGGTTACTTCTTTTGTGCTCCTAAGTAAAGGAAAAATATCAAAAAAATAAAATAAAAAAAGTTTAAATTTCCCAAAAAAACAACGACAGCCCAAAAATAAAAAAAAAGAGGGGCAAAAGAGGAACAATATCTAGAGGAGCACATAGAGAAGCCCAAAGTGAGCTGTGTTTGCATGTGCTGTCTAGTTCCTTGTTTGTGTTGCTATTTTCATCCACCATACTTGTTTTTCTCATACCTATCACCTTGCTATCCACCATACTTTTGTCACAACCTGGTACTTGCAACACTTTAGACCAGCAACGAGAACAAGTACTTTGGACTATAATTCAGCATTACTTTCTATTACTGACTTGTGTGCCAGATATACATATTACTCTTTGTTTGCCTTCCAAGCTCCACAAATTCTTCAGATCAGTATAGATAAAGGGCTTTGCAATCTCGGTACCACTGCCTCACATGTATCACGAACCAGCCGCCGGTTGTACCGCCCACTGCTTGCGTTGGTAAGAACTTTGTAAGAGCTTGGTAAGGTGCCTCCACTTGCTATGAAAAGTGACACCACTGCAACCACATAGTCATTTGGTAGGGATAACTTTCACCGTTTGTTCCTGTTTTTGTGTTTACAATGGCAGGAGGTGAACAGACTAGAGATAACAACCCTAAGGGTTTCAACGAGTGTGTCAGTCAAGAGCAACTACAAGCTATTGTAGAGGATGCCCAAAAAAGGATGAATGAGGCCGTCAGGAAGGCCATCACTGACGCACTCATTGAACTCAACATTGGCAACAGCATGGAGAGGTTGGACAAACAAATTTCCACACTAATCGACAAGGTTACTGAGTTGGAAACATTGGTGGCGGTCAAGAACAATGACGTCTCCGGCAGCAACACCGATGGTCTCTTGCCAGAAGACACGGTGCATGATGTCACTATGCCGCTGGAAACATAGGTCGAGCAGCTTCCGACAAGAGAGATTACGAAATGTCTTCGCTACAACACGACAGGTATGGGTGGTGTCCACCACCATCAAGGTAATAATCACCGTGTACCCGATGATCCTTATGCTAAGATTAAGTTCACAATACCATCTTTTTCGGGTCATTATGATGCTGAGGGATATCTTGATTGGGAGATGACAGTAGAACAAAAGTTTAGTGCCCACCTTGTGCCTGAGCATCATAGAGTTCGTCAAGCTACTAGTGAGTTTAAGGATTTTACCATTATTTGGTGGAATGGGCTAGCTACATAGGATGCTTTACCTGGTACGTGGGAAGAACTTAAGGTAGCTATGCGTGATCATTTTGTTCCTCCTTCTTATCATAGAGACTTGCGTAAGAAATTGATGCGTTTAGAACAAGGAGATAAATTTGTACAGGATTACTATGGTGAGCTCCAAAAGGGATTGATGCGTTGTAGTGTTGTGGAGGGAAACGAAGATGCCATTTGTCGGTTTTATTCGGGTCTGAGGCATGAGATTCAGAACATTGTTGATTATAAAGAATTTAACATGGTCAACTAGTTGTTTTAGTTTGCTATGCTTGCAGAAAAGGAATTGCAGGAGCATGAATAGTAGGGCAAGAGCAAGGTCAACACCAGCACATACACGCCACGCTCGGCACCATCTTTGGGGCTGACTAAGCCAACCACTTTTTGGATGCCTCCACCAGCGAGCAAGCGACCAATAGCCTCTGGAGTTTCCGCTACACCTAAGGCACCTCCCGCACGACCTTCAGATTCAGGTAAAAATTCTGTGTAGGTTCCTACCAAGAGTTCCTCATCCGTTGCATCGACAAGACGCACTTCGGGTATTCAGTGCCACCGCTGCCATGGCATTGGCCATGTGCAGAAGGACTGCCTAAGTCAGCGGGCATATATTGCTATAGAAGATGGTTACATCAGCACCTCTGATATTGAGGATGAAGAAGACCAAGATGCAGATGAGGAGGACGGTGAAGTCCTTGGTGACGAGGCCACGGCGTCCTATAGGAGCATCATTGTATAGCGGGTGCTCAGCTCACAAGTCCAGCAACCTGAGAAGCTACAACGCCATAAGTTGTTCCAGATTTTCTTCATCATCAGCGACCATCGAGCACATGTCATTATTGATGGAGGTAGCTACAACAATTTGGTGAGTTCTGATTTGGTCAAGAAGATTAGCTTGACCACATGCCCACACCCACGTCCATACCACATTCAGTGGCTAAATGATTCTGGTAAAGCAAAGGTAACACAAACTTGTAGAGTTTCATTTTCCATTAGTTCTTATGCTGATTTTGTTGATTGTGATGTGGTACCTATGCAAGCTTGTTCACTCTTATTGGGTCGTCCTTGGGAACATGATAATGATGCTACACACCATGGTAGAAGTAATAAATATACTTTTGTGCATAAAGGAAAGAAAATTACTTTGGTACCTTTGACCCCTGCTCCAATTGTACAAGCTGATCGACAACGCGCTGCTAGTTTCAATGATGTTCAATCTGAAAATTAGCAAGTTGCTAATTCTATTTTCCCATCTAAAAAGGATAAGTCTACATCTATTTCTAAGTCTGAGGGGATTAAATTGAAGGGTGGTGTTATGCTTGCAACAAAAAATGACTTTGCTGAAATTTTTATGATGATATTTGCTATGCTTTGGTATGCAAACTGATGATATTGTTAGCTCAGTACCTCCTACTGTCACTAACCTTTTGCAGGAGTATGAGGACATTTTTCTAGCTGAGATACCCCCAGGACTGCCACCTATGAGAGGGATAGAGCATCAAATCGATTTGATTCCGGGAGCAACCTTGCCCAACCGAGCTGCCTATCGAACCAATCTTGAGGAGACTAAGGAAATTCAGCGGCAAGTCCAAGATCTTTTGGACCATGGGTATGTACGTGAAAGCCTTAGTCCTTGTGCCATTCCTGTACTTTTGGTTCCTAAGAAAGATGGAACTTGGCATATGTGTGTTGATTGTAGAGCCATCAATAATGTTACCATTCGGTATCATCATCCTATTCCTAGGCTAGACGACATGTTAGATGAGTTGTGTGGTTCTATAATTTTCACTAAGATTGACTTGCGAAGTGGCTACCACCAAATTAGAATGAAACTTGGAGATGAATGGAAAACTGCGTTTAAAACCAAATTCGGGTTGTATGAGTGGTTAGTAATGCCTTTTGGTTTGACAAATGCACCTAGCACTTTCATGCGCTTAATGAATGAGGTTTTAAGAGCTTTTATTGGACATTTTGTGGTAGTTTACTTTGATGATATATTGATTTACAGCAAGTCTTTTGATGAACATATGGATCACTTACGTGCTGTTTTTAATGCTTTACGTGATGCACGTTTATTTGGTAACCTTGAGAAGTGCATCTTTTGCACGGATCGAGTTTCTTTTCTTGGCTATGTTGTAACTCTACAGGGAATTGAGGTGGATGAGATGAAAATTGAAGCCATAAAGAGCTGGTTGGTTCCCCAAACTGTCACATAGGTGAGGAGTTTTCTTAGTCTTGCAGGATTCTACCGCCGCTTCGTCAAAGATTTCAGCACCATTGCTGCCCCATTGCATGAGTTGACGAAGAAAGGAGTGGTGTTTCATTGGGGAGAGGCACAAGAGGAGTCCTTTGACACTTTGAAGGACAAGCTTACACACTCACCATTGCTGCAACTTCCAAATTTTGGTAAGACTTTTGAGCTAGAATCTGATGCTAGTGGAGTTGGCGTTGGTGGTATTTTGATGCAAGATGGTAAACTAGTTGCTTACTTTAGCAAAAAATTGCATGGTCCTGTTCTTAATTATTCCATGTATGATAAAGAATTGTATGCACTTGTTCGTTCTTTGGAGATGTGGCATCATTATTTGTGGCCTAAAGAATTTGTTATTCATTCTGATCATGAATCGCTTAAGTATCTTCGCTCTCAAAATAATCTGAATCGTAGGCATGCTAAATGGGTTGAATTTATTGAATCTTTTCCTTATATTATCAAACACAAGAAAGGGAAGGATAATGTGATTGCTGATGCTTTGTCTAGAAGATATACATTGCTGTCCCAACTTGATTACTAGATTTTTGGTCTTCAATCCATTAAAGAACAATATGCGCTTGATCCTAATTTTAAGGACGTGTTGCTTCATTGTAGAGAGGGACGCACATGGAATAAGTTTATGATCAGTGATGGGTTTTTGTTTAGAGCTAACCACCTATGCATTCCAGTTGGTTCCGTTCGTCTTTTGTTGTTGCAGAAGGCACATGGAGGCGGATTGATGGGACATTTTGGTGCCAAGAAGATGGAGGAGGTGCTGTCCACACATTTCTTTTGGCCAAGGGTGAGGTGAGATGTAGAGCGGTATGTGGCTCGGTGTGCCACATGTCAAAAAGCTAAGTCACGGTTGAACCCACATGGTTTGTATATGCCTATTCCTATTCCTTCTACTCCTTTGGCAGATATATCTATGGATTTTGTGTTGGGATTGCCAAGGACTAAGAGGGGGAGGGATAGTATTTTTGTGGTGGTTGATCATTTTTTTAAGATGGCACATTTTATTCCTTGTCATAAGAGCGACGATGCTGTTCATATTGCTGACCTTTTCTTTCAAGAAATCGTTCGCTTGCATGGTATGCCTTCTACTATTGTTTCAGATCACGATGCAAAATTCTTGAGTCATTTTTAGCGCACGTTATGGAATAAATTGGGGACCAAGCTGCTATTTTCTACAATATGTCATCCCCAAACTGATGGGCAAACTGAGGTTGTGAATCGAACATTGTCCACCATGTTAAGAGCCATTTTGACGCGCAATTTGAAGATGTGGGAAGAGTGTTTGCCGCATGTGGAGTTTGCATATAACAGGGTGGAACATTCCACCACCAAGGTAAGTCTTTTTCAGGTAGTGTATGGTTTTAACCCCCATACTCCTATTGATCTTTTGCCTTTACCTACCACTGAGAGAATACATAGTGATGCTAGAGAGCGTGCTGATTTTATTCGTAAGTTGCATGAAACAACTAAAGCAAATATTGAAAGCATGAATGAAAAGTATAGAATTGCTGGTAGTAAAGGTAGAAAAAAGATTAAACTTGAACTGGGTGATTTGGTTTGGTTACATTTAAGAAAAGATAGATTTCCTAAGCTACGTAAGTCTAAATTAATGCCAAGACCAGCTGGTCCTTATAAGATCATTGAGAAAATAAATGATAATGCCTACAAACTTGAATTGCCACCCGAGTTCGGGGTTAGTCCCACCTTTAACATTGCAGATTTGAAACCTTATTTGGGAAAAGAAGATAAGCTTGAGTCGAGGATGACTCCAATTAAAGAGTGGGAGGATGACGAGGACATCACTTCTTCAGAGGTACTCACTGATCCCCCAACCGTCATGCAAGGTCCAATGACCCGGGCTCGAAAGCGACAACTCAATTTAGAGGTGAGCTCGTTCTTAAGCGATACTTTTCATACTTTTAAGAATAGACTACTATCTAATGATGTTATCTTGCTTAGGAACATTGGAGAGGGTCATGAAGGACTTAGAGGAAGTGGTGGAGGTGATGATGACCAGCAAGGACATCCAACACAAGCCGGAGGCCCAGTCCAACAAGAATTCGAGTCTGCCTCGGCCTCTAGGACCAGTCTGCCTTAAACTGGTCACTCAGGACACATCCGGACTCCGTTTTTGATGATCCATATATGGATGGAAAGATAATTTGATAAGGAAGCCAATACATGTGGTTTCACATCAAAATCTATTCAAAATCAACAGGAATCGTCAAAAAAGTCAGCATCCAAAATCTGTCAGGGTGCTGCGACACCGTCTTTTGGTCTGTTGGACCATGTATCGAGTTTGGGCCCATTAGGGGCGCGTCCAGGGGTCTTGCATGACCCTAGAGTCTTCATAAACAGCTGCCACCCCTCCATTAGGGTTTGGGTTTTGCTTAGATTATTCTATCAAGAACAGTTTCACCGTTCATCGGTTTGTGAGACCCCAACTTTGTGAGTTTAATCATTCATCTACAATTTGGTTGTGTTCTTTCTTGTGTTCTTCGTTGCGCAGGTAGGGATTAGCCTTCTTGGCGTGGTCAACCTGGTCTGTGACTTGTTGATAACTAGAGGAGCTATGGTGCTAAGATTGCAGGGTTCGATCTTTCGATCTAAAGCCGGATCGGTGTGTCATTCTCTGCCACAACGATAGTTACCTCTACCTGACGGAAGATCGGGATCCCCATCTCCATTATAAGGGCCTCGTATTCTGCGGCGTTGTTTGAAGCTGAGAAGTGGAGGCGGATGGCGTAACGGAGCCTACTCCCATCCGGGGAGATCAAAACCACTCTAGCTCCCAAGCCAGGCGCCATTACAGACCCGTCGAAGTACATTGTCCAGTATTCGTGGGTGACATCCGGGATTGGTAGCTGGACCTCTGTCCATTCGGCGACAAAATCCGTGAGACCCTAAGACTTAATAGCAATGCGGGGGGTATATCTGATGTCGTGGCCCATGAGTTCAAGAGCCCATTTGGAGATTCATCCCGTGGTGTCGCGGTTGCGGATGATGTCTCCAAGTGGGTATGAAGTGACGACCGTGACTTTGTGGTCGGTGAAGTAGTGTAGGATCTTCCTAGTCACCATTAGTATGGTGTATAGGAGTTTTTATACCTAGGGGAACCAGACCTTGGGATCGATAAGCACTTCTCCGACGAAGTATATGGGTCGCTGCACTTTGAGCTGGTGTCCCGGTTCCTCCCTCTCTACGACCAGGGCGGCGCTCACCACATGGTTACTTGTCGCAATGTAAAGGAGGAGGGTTCTCCCTGCTCGGGAGCGACGAGCATTAGGGCTTACATTAGGGATGTTTTGAGGCTTTTGAGAGCCTGCTGGGCTTCCTTAGTCCAGATGAAGGTGTCTGTCCTTTTGAGGAGCTTGTAGAGCGGCATCCCCCGTTCACCAAGCCGGGAGATGAAGTGGCTTAGGGTAGCCAGGCAATCGGTGAGCCACAACCTCATAGGTATCACGAACCAGCCACCGGTTGTACCACCACTGCTTGCGTTGGTAAGAACTTTGTAAGAGCTTGGTAAGACGTTTCCACTTGCTGTGAAAAGTGACACTACTGCAACCACGTAGTTATTTGGTAGGGATAACTTTCACCGTTTGTTCCTTGTTTTTGTGTTTACAATGACAGGTTGTTCGTATCCACCGACTTATGATGGTATAGGTGCTGATGAGTACATGGAGTGGGAAATTGCCATCGATAACAAATTTGCTACTCGCTTTATGTGTCCAAGGAGGAAGGTAAAAAATGCAGCTAGTGTTTTGCGACATTCTGCTTTATCTTGGTGGGAGTCTTTAGATCCTTCTGATAAACCTCAAACTTGGAATGATATGAAACTTCTTATGCGAGAAACCTTTGTTAATCCACCTCCTATTTTGACTTCATATGCTGAGGTGCACCATTTAGAGGAAGAGTCTGTTGTTATTCCTCTTGCTATGACTAACCTTCTGCAGAATAATATACATAAGCGAGAGGATGACGTGGAAGAAAATGAGGAGCTCACAACCTCATATGCAAATTCAGAACCATCACTTCACAATGCACCTATTACTCCTGCTGAGAACACAGGTAATGCCTATGGTCCTACACTCATGGAAGGTGAAAATTGTCTTAATGTACTAAATTTTTCCACAAACCATGCTGTCATAGAGCAATTGTTAGTGGAACCCTCTCTTGATTTATCTTTGTCCCATGATAATTTGCTTGATGTTCCTTGTGACAAAGATGAATTGGTTGAAGATGCTTCAGTTTTACATGTTTTGGAACCAGTGACTTGTGCTGAAAATAAACATGTTATTCATATTGCTACTAAAATTGATGAGTTCAAACTGTTGTCTTCTTTACATACTTTGGGTTACATTGAATTTGATGTTTTGTGTAACCTAGATTGTTTGGAAGAGAGCCTTTTTAAATATGCTGATTTGCCTTGGTTTTCTAAACACACATATCATGTTATTGGCAGATATAACAACAAGGGACAATATGCATCACAATATATGATACATCGAGTATACATTCGTAATAATATGAATTCTCCTTTTGTTGTACAAGATTATGATCGTTTAGAGGGCAGCCATAATAATACAAACATTTTCTCATGTTCCTTAAAGAAACAAGTTCACTTCCAAGAAGGGGAGCATTGTTGGTTGCTACCTATGTCTGCTCGACCATCTATTCATGCATTGTCTTTGGTTAGTTCTAATCTTTTGCAGGATAGTGTTTCATACATCGTGTGCATTCGGATCATGGAATCAACATGCTTGCTGAAATTTTTATGCGAGATGACATGCTAGAAACTTGGAAACATGGTCATGTTCCTCCTCAGAATTATTTCAATTTTCTTTGTCCTCGCAACCCCGTTCTCCTTTATGTTGTGCAGGATCAGTTTCAAGCACAATCGACGCCGAGGACGGCTTTTCATCAAGAAGGGGAGGATGATGAGGACATGACACCCATGCATATGACCATGTTTGGTGCATGGGATGGAGGGGAAGAAGGCCAGCAAGGGTGTCCAAGTCAAGAAGGAGGCCCGAGGCTAATTCGGTTCGAGTCCCCAAGGTGGAGGCCCAAAGCAACTCAAGTTCGAGTCTGCCTCGGAATCCAGGACCATTCTGCCTTAAACTGGTCACCCAGGATGCATCTGGACTCCGTTTTTGATGATTCACATATGGATGGAAAGATAATTTGATAAGGAAGCCAATCCAAGT
Source organism: Miscanthus floridulus (assembly GCF_019320115.1). NCBI lineage: Eukaryota > Viridiplantae > Streptophyta > Magnoliopsida > Poales > Poaceae > Miscanthus > Miscanthus floridulus. The sequence continues at coordinate 47,459,950 of NC_089585.1, forward strand.
AGTTTCATGTCAAAAGATCTTCGGAATCAATGGGAATCGTTGAAACAATTCAGCATCTAGAATCTGCCAGGGTGCTGTGACACCTTCTTTTGGTCCGTTGGGCCGTGTATCGTGTTTGCGCCCATTAGGGGGCGCATCCAGGATAGGCAATGACCCTAAGACCTTTATAATCATACGCCATCGCCATCATTAGGCTTTCGGGTTTTGCTTAGATTATTCTGTCAAGAAACAGTTTCGTCGTTCATCGGTTTGTGAGACCCCAACTCGTGAGATTAATCTTTCATCTACAATTTGGTTGCGTTCTTTCTTGTTCTTGCTTGTGTTCTTCGTTGCGCAGGTAGGGATTAGCCTTATTGGCAAGGTCAACCTAGTCCATGACTTGGTTGATAACCAGATGAGCTGTGGTGCTAAGATTGCAGGGTTCGATCTTTCGATCTGAAGCCGGATCGGTGTGTCATTCTCCGCCACAATGATAGTTACCATCACCTGACGAAATATCGGGATCCCCGTCTCCATTACCGGTGCTGTTCTGTCTAACCCCTGTACGAACACTGACGGGTGCATCAGTTCACTGTGATGTTTGCTAGGACAGAGTGGAGCGCCATGATCGGCAGATGATGCCTACACATGGCGCCAGTGATGGACAGGGCCACGATGAGAAGCTATCCCTGTTGATATCTATAGGGTCAATGGGACCCACATAAAAGAGAAGAAGGACTCGATGACCTCAAAGGACTTCTTGCTCTCGTTCTATTCTCTTCCTCCACTATAACCCGTGCTCTCCCTTGGCCTATAAATGGGAAAGAAGGGCGTCCCATTAGGGGGCATCGAACCAACAATCATAACACAACTGAACCGAACACATCCAAACTCAACTCGACTAGACTCGAATCAGAGCTTACCACAGCACACCACTAGAGACTTGGGACCAGTCCCTCTCTCGATCATTTGTAACCCCTACTATGAACTTTCAGTGCTAGTAACACGAGCAGCAGCAACAAACTGGACGTAGGGACATTCTGCCCAAACCAGTATAAACCTTGTTTCCTCTTAGCACACCATCCAGGCCAGACGTGCAATCATACAAATTTACTCGTCGGTGGCAACTCAAAACACCGACAGGTATTTTCTTGCTACTTGTGAGCTATTTTTGAGCTTGCTATGCACTGAATTAGGTCTTGGCCCAAAAATGAAAGTTGTTACTCTAGTCAAGTACTACAACTTTTCTTAAGGGTGCACTACCATGTAAGCAATTGAAAGCATAGTTCAACTTTGGTCAAACTAGTAACTTGAAAATTTGAGTTTCTAGAATAACTATGACTTGCGGCTATTTTGGTCCATGTCATGAATACCAAACTTGTTCCATGTACCATCCTAAACATGTTAAGGTGTTTCTATAGTCCCACAAGCACTTTATGCATTGGTCACACACAACGGCAAGCATATACATGCATATAGCTATCATCACATGTAACAAAAGTAAGGTGATTGAGATAACACTTCATATGCTTATGCTCATGGATGCTCAAATGATGCTCATGCTCATGAATGTAAGTGCCCAATGCATGCTTAACACTAGGGTGTTATAGGTTTAGCCAAGGCAGTCGAGTTCATACAGGATATCATCCATCGCTTTGGAATGGCCAATCGGATTGTCACAGATCTAGGTTCTCCCTTCATAGCCATTGAGTTCAAGAGCTAGGCACAAGATTGCAGCATCAACATTGACTATGCTTCAGTCGCCCACCCTCAAGCTAACGGGCAGGTCGAGTGAGCCAACAGCCTCCTACTAGCCAGACTCAAGCCACGGTTGTATGATGACCTCAAAGACTATGGTTCAAAGTGGATAGATGAGCTACCTAAAGTAGTCTAGGCACAATGTACGCAAGTCAACAGAGCAATAGGGTACTCGCCTTTCTTCCTGGTATATGGTTCCAAGGCTATATTACCTATAGATTTGATTTGGAACTCACCAAGGATAGAGCAGTATGATGAAGGAGAGGCAGAACACATGCGACGACTCGAACTGGATAGTGCAGAAGAAGTCAAAGTCAATGCCACCCTCCAGTCAGCTTGGTACCTTCAAGGTGCGCACCGCCACTATGATAAAAAGTGTTTAGCCTCGTACCTTTCAAGTCAGTGATCTCGTCCTTTGACGCATCCAAAAGACTAACTACCGACATAAACTGCTCAGCCCTTGGGAGGGCCCCTTCATCGTCACTAAAGTTACTCGACCGGGCTATTTCGAGTTGAGGACTAAAAGTGGCAATCCAGTCAAAAACTCATGGAACATCGATCAGCTTCAAAGATTTTATGCTTAGTAGTAATCTTAGTATTTTCTAGTAGATTTAGTTTCATACTTGTGTAATTCAGGTTCCTAGTTAATATAATACAGTCTTATATTTTTCGCCAGATTGAAACTATCTCTTACTTAACTAACAAGGTACACAACCTAGCAGTTGTGCAACACACCTTACCCGGGTAGTCATGATACCCTCCCATGAGATACGCCGGCTACCTACACTGGTATACATCTCCTACTTAAATGTCACCCCTTTCATGAGATATGCCGGCTACCCATGCTGGTATACATCGCTGACTTATAAAAGTCACCTAACAGGGATATGCCAACTACTTAGTTGGCTCACATCTCTGCAGCTAAGAGTTTTGCCACACCCACGGCATCTAGAGTTATGCTAACACATGCCACTCGGAAAGAATTTCTTCAGAAGAAGGCGACTGACTAGTCCTAGCGTGTGAGCCTCAAAGAAGACAATCCCCAAAGTCCCTTAAACACAAGTGCCTAAGCACTTCATGCCGGCTACAAAGTTGATCATGGTTTTTACAACTGTTCCAACTACGCCGACTACTTTAACTCGGGTAAACCGTCTTAGGTGCTTAAGTACCCTAACAAGACGCATCGCATCCAACATTCATAGGCTAAGTTTTTTCGTTAACACTAACAGCCTACACAATCAAAAGGACATTGTTTCTTATAAAGTGCCTACTTGGCATGCACATGTCTTAACAAGTTTTTTACAAACTTTTACAGCCTATTCATCAGGCTTCTCCATCCTAAGATCTAAGTCATTAGCAATGGTGGTGGCCATCCCATCGAGTTCCTCCTCAGCTCTCTCCATGGTAGCTAAGTGGTCTTCACTTGTTGGCATGAAAACATGTCGTGTCAGCACATGAGCAAGCTGGAAGGGTCTGCTCGATGGAAATGGAGATCCGCCTAGCTTCAACGCAGGGATGATCGATCCTGCATATTCCTCCCAAGATGTGCCAGTCCATTTGACCCTATAATTGACTAGGAGAGAATGTTTATCAGTAATTTAAGGTAGAACATGCCGGTTTGTGCCCAGACAGTTCCAAGTGTGTAGCTTCAGGAGCAGCCATACGGGAAAAATGATTAAATAGCCGATTCGCACAGAAATTGGTTGTTACGGATTGTAAAGCTCATGGGTAGCGATTGATTTTATGTTGACAAGTATAGTACACGTATATATAAATGAGATCATCAGCTAGATGGATATTACCAGTATGAATCATTAACCCAATGAATCTAATCAGGAAAAGATATAGCACATGAATGAATCGACTATCTAATATGAACAGATCTACAAACGCTCTAAATCTAATCTATTACCACCAACAGTGAGGTTCAACCGGATTGATGGTAGCTTTGATGATAGTAACAAACTAAAATTGAAGAATACGTAGAAACATTCGTACTTCAATAGGCTTTTCGAAAGACGTGCTATACGTGAAGGCTCTAATGAATCTGCTAAAATAGCCGATTCAGGTGAAAAGGACTACAGCGTGTGAACAATCCACTATTTCACATGAGCAAACCTATGGACTCCTCAGACTCAACCTACTATCTCTAGTAGTGGGGCTCGATCGAATCGATGCAGCCCTGAAAAAGACAACGAATCAAACCCTTAAAGTACACAAATCTATTCACGATTAACAGAATCATGGATGCACACCATAGGCCTTAATGCATAGGTGATTGGCTATTTAGCTGATGCAAGCATAGCAAACAACTAAGGTCACGCCTAACCAGGAACAAATCTACTAACTAGCATCTTCCAATCTACAGTGTCATCAGTGGGGATCAACCAGATCGTTACAACCATAATGGTGAACTATAAACTAGATTCACCAGCCGATGAACTATAAACTAGATTCAACTAGCTAGCAAACCTCTTCAAGATTATTCATACCTTAACAGCATGCTATGCACGATCAAGATCAAATTAAAAACAGCCGATGAAGCATAATCCGTTGCTTAGAGTAAGAAACATCGTGTTGTAGTAAAGCGAACGACAGACTGAAAGGATATAAGGCCAATCTAATTCGATCTCAACCGAGTGGATTGATGTTGCTGTAAACTAATAACGATGAAAAAAAATCAGCAAGATCGGTAACTTAATGAGTCTACCCAAAGGATGCCACCCTTAGACAGAGCCGATAACTTGACCTTAATCTAGTTCGAGCAGTGGAGGTCGACCGGATCGATGCAGCCATACTTGAACTAGACAAGAGTCGATAACTAGCTTATACTAGAGTCGCACTAGAGGTCGACCAGATCGATGCAGCCGTATGAACAGAAGTATAAGCCATGACAGTACTTATAGACAAGCCGAAGGTCGGCCAGACCAATGTAGCCCTGCTCGCTGAAGAACTCACCGAGATCTACTCTACTCCTACTCCTAAGGGTTGGTCGGAGCCGAAAAAGTAAATGACTTGTATTTGATTGATTGTGTGTCCTTTACAATAGCCGGGTCCAATATTTATACCCGGAGCCTAAACATGAATCCTACTCGAGCATGACTCATTATAATCTTTAGTATAGAAGAAAACATTCCAATCTTAAGATAACTTGGACCCTAATCTTTCCCTTTTTGTATAGTCCAATATGTATTTCCCGACGCCAACCATAGCTCATTATCGTTATCTGCTGACATCATTCAAAGAGAGCCGATTCCAATGTTGCATCTGAATAAGATGATATCGATCCTTATGCGATCGATTCCTTGATCGGCACAACTTTGGAAGCTTCGAGTTCCGCATTCTTCTTCCAAATTTTGGTGTAAACACATGCCCCCCAATTTTGGGATAAAAAGTTATTTTATTCCAAAATTCTTATTTATCCATTTATCATGTCGCAACCGTTTTGTTCTGAGATATATGCGTGATTCCTGACTTCCCGGTCTGAGTCTTATATAATATCCCAATAGTATCTTTTCCAACTCACTCGGCCCCATTGCTTTCCCCTTCTTTCTCGAGCAAATCTTAACAGCCAATGCCACCATCGCCAAAGTCTTAACCCTAGCAAGCTTTCGGCCATATCGAATTTTATTCATCAGTTCTTAGATTCAAATCTGCTTCAGCTGCAATGGTGACCAGCGACCATGTTCCTAAGGTTTGTTTTCAAGTTTCCATTCTCAAAGCATCAGTCGCTACCCTGCATCTCCTCTGTTCTCAAATTTATTTCATCCAATTTCTAGGAATAAGGAACAAAATCTTGATTCCATCTGCTGTTGCTTTCAATTTTTATTTTCTTGGGCCTATGGGTGACTCGGATCCATTTGATTTCATCCATCAAGAAATCAACCAAATCCCCTTCAAATAGTCTGTAGTGGATTTGTCCTCCTAGAACACCAAAACTCCCTTTAGAAACTGGCCCAAAATGCCTAAGGGATGGAGAAATTGGTTTCGTAGTGTATTTGAGAAGAAGGGTGGAGATTGAGAGCTTTATGATCTGAGTCAATGCTTGACACTCTCATTGTCTGGAATGGAGAGGAATGATCCACTCCTGATTTCTGCATCTTATTTCTGGCCCAACACCCTAAATGCCTTTGTTTTTGGTCATGGCCCAATAACTATCACTTTGGCCAATGTTTATATGCTGACCGACCTTAGAATAATAGGATCTATGCAGCCTTATGACTTCTTAAGTGTTGGATCCAAGAAATTAGCCAAGATATCAGACTGCATAGGATGGGCCAGTTACATTCTGAACCATATTAGAGATGAATCAAATGTCAGTGAAAGGGAATATGTAGCCTTTCTGAACATGTGGTTGGAGAGATTCATCTTCTATGGGTCATCTTGTGGTTCGACTTACAATCATAAACTTATGGCAGAGCATCTAGCAGTAGGCAAGGATATCCCTCTTGGAAAGTATCTGCTAGGAGTTGCTTATCATCTGATGTACTAGGTTGCTGCCCAATTACTAAAGAATGAACCGATGCATACTATCAGTGGCCCTTGGTGGTTGATACAACTATGGCTCAACCTATATACGCATAATATTTGAAGACCTAATCTCATAAACCTAAGTTTTCCTTCCTCCAACTTTGATGAGGAATATAGAGGCGAAGAAGGAAGAACCCGTCAGTGCATGAGCTATGGTGAAGCTGCATTGGCCATAACAATTGATATCGATATTGGCCATCTCTTCAAAAAATTTTATAGAGGGTTTGATGCAGACATCTTGACTTGGCTACCATATGATGAGGATGAAAATAATGAGCTGATCTTCCCATTCAAATTTTGATTCGAATCAGGTTGTTTGAATGAGACGACAGCTGTAATCTTCAATTCCTTCATCAAGCCATGCGTCCTCCTAGCCAAATTTCATCATGGTTGTGGCAACATGGCTATAGGCTCCTTCCTCCCAGGCAACCTTCCAACCTATGAGTTTTACAACCCCTCTTTTGTAGCTCATCAGTTTGGTCTTGGTCAATTGCCTCCTCAACTTTTCTTCAAAGATATACTGAGGCCAAGAGAAGGTATTAGTGAAGTACTGGAAGTCTCCAGAGTTTTCCAACTAGGATCAGATCTTCCTTCCCTTTGCTTGCATGACTAGATTAGGGTTAGCTTTTCTTCCACTCTCTTTGACTCCTGGTGGCAAGAATGGCACTCCCATCTTTTCTGTGGATTGGTCCACCCTTTGTGCATATCTCTGGATAGGGAATTTGCTTCTGATAGAGAGGTAACTTGCCATTTCTTTTTAAGAAGATTGTTCGATAAATTCTTTTGCCAACTGTTCTAACTGACCCTTTCAGGACACTAAATTTGACCCTCCAAGCTTGGATAGGATGGGGTGTTCTATAGATTACCTGCCATCATGCCCAGTTTCAAGAATAGGATCGGCTATGCCTTCACTGAAGAAATTGATGAAAACTCATGTTGCCTCCACCATCGTAACATATCAATCTTCAAAGCACAAGGCAGCTCAAGGGACAACCCAGAAAACCACTACTAGAAAGAGACTCCACAGAACAAGACCATCAACTGCTCAGGTAAACAATTCACCTCCTTCTCAAAATGATATTCAACTGTTGATCCCCTTTCTTCATAGTTATCAACCATTGCATTCCAATCGGTTCTGGGTGTGGAGTTGTTGTCCTAAGCATTTGATTTAGCATCAACTAGACCTTCATCAATCGATCCCCAAGAAGAGCCGATTTTGGTTGAAACAACAGATGCTTCAAAAACGGCAGAAGATGTGAGTCCTCCCATCTTATCCTTGATGCTGCCGAAGTTTTTCCTCAAAAATTCTTGATTCTATTTAACTTTTATCCTTCATCTAACTTCTTACTATGCCAGATACTTCCTAAGGAAACACCTATGCAAAAGCAGGAATCTGATAGTCCCCTTATTGAAGATGATCCTGCTATTGCTGACATTCAAACTGTTGATTCACCAGCCCAGCACACAACTGATGGTAAGAAAGTCATACGCTTAGTTTATTTCTCTGCAATAAACACGAAATAAAAATCTTCCCCAATGTTTACAGATGTTAATATTGAGAGTTTGGAGCTGATTCAACCAGATATCATTGGTGCATCATTAGCTATTCCTTCTCTTTAGGCAGGGGCTACCATAGAAAAGGTACTATATCCACTTCACCATTCATTTTGTTATAAACTAATCCAAACCTCCTAATCAAGATTCTTTTATACATAGGCACTTGATCTTCCAGCTTTGAGCTACTCTTTTAATCTTGAGGAGTATCTGGATGGAGATGAAATCAGCTCATCAGCCACCTCCTCTAAGGAAGCTTTGTCAGAAGAGACTAGAAATTGGCTAAGGGATATATTGCCAATGTTTGTGAAGAACATAGCCAATTTGGTCCAAGACATCGATTCAATGCAGAGAGTCTTCTTGGCTATTAAGGGTAATCTATCCCTAGTTCTCTCTAGAGTCTTGTCACCTTTATCCATTATTGAAGATCAGGTCCTAAAGGTGAAAAAGGCTCAGAGGAATCTATCTGATCATGAAGCTTTATTAGCCAAGAGGAACTCCAATAGGCAAGAGGCTAAAGAGTTGACACAGTTGATCGATGATTGGAAGAACTCCTCCCTTAGGATCGACCTAGAATTGTCTCAATTGGAAATGAAGCGTGCAGAACTTGAGAAGGAGCTAGAGAACATGAAGGCTACCATTGATCATCACAAGTCTAGCCTAGCTCAAATACCTGATGCCATCAAGCAAAAGAAACAAGAACCGCTGGCCAAAGTCAGAGAAGGCAGGGCCATCCGCAGCAGCCTCGAGGACATTCTTAGATCAGCCGAAGAAGACAAGCAACAAATCACAGAAGTTGATGCTATCTAGCTAGAAGTATTGAAAGCAATCCAGGTGGTTCTAGACTTATGATCTATATATCAACACGTATCTTGTGTAGAGTCAATGATAACCATACTTTTGTCGCCTTATTGTATTTCTTGTCTTCGGCTAAAGAGCCGATTTGAAAATAGCTGATTCCAGACTTCCAATCTTAATCCAATCATGTCTGAAAATATGGCCTTTATTAAGAGAACCCCTCAATCTTCTGCCCTTAGTTCACCCAATGTCATATTCTAGTGAGGTGACGCTTTGCCTTCTATTAATTGTGGTTACCTTTTGCATGTCCTGAGGCGTCCACCTCTTCGCTTCGTGGCTTCAAATACCAGCCGAGGGCTCTGGCCTCAACACATCTACACACGCAACCGCTCTTGTTCCTTTGCACTTCTCCACCCTCATAACCTCTATAGTGGCCTTCTTCTCCTCTTGTAGATCCAATCAATTTCATGGCTGGCGAGGACAACCACGGCAAGCGTGCGGCGGAGGAGATCCTAGAGGAGAATATGCTAGTAACCAACGCCTTCGACGCATGAGGTGAGATCAACATCTTCCATTCATGATGATGAACTATTCTGACTAGTCTATAGGTTCATTTTGAATGACAGTCTTTGTCCTCTTCCTAGGGCCGACAAGCCCTCTGATGCTGCATCTTCTGCACTGGCTTCGTTGTTGGATTTTTTTTGACTCGTACAATGGTGATGATGCATGGCGCTTCCTCTAAGAGTGGAAGGCAGCCCAAGACCGTTATTTCGAGGTGACTCGAGAAAACGGTCAGCTTGAGATCCACCTCGGGGTCTCCCAAGCTGCCCTCCACGTCGCCGAAGAAGAGGCCAATGTCGTTCGGGCGTGGTTGGCTGAGTCCGACGCCAGGGTGGTGGGTAAGATGAATTTCTAGGAATGCCTTTATTTTGATTTCCATTGTCTTTATATTGATAGGTCTTCTGTTTCTGTGATTGCCAGCCCTAATGGTGCAGTTGGAGTCTCTTCAACTGGCGGCGAATGCAGTTGTGGATGCCATCAATGCTTGGGCCCCCCTCATCAATGTTTATCTCCACAACATTCCGGCCTACGTTCAGGAGATCGCCCTCCATGGCATTCATCATGGCATGTCGGTGGCACTGGCCATGGCGCAAGTCCAGACTAGGTACGAGCTCCATGCCATGGAGTCTGGTTTCCCAATGGGCGATGGCCTTGAGGAGCATGAGGATCTGATAGAAGAATTCATCATTGTGGCGGAGGCCATTGTGGACATCACATCTGCTCAGGATGTGGTGAACAAGGTCTTTGATTAGTTTGTATTTAGGGCAAACTAATGAATGAAATCTTCTACTCTTCCATGGCCGTGTCTTAGTGCAATATCCTCGTATATGTTACGATTGTCTTTGTTTTTGTTTTTGTTTTTTCTCTATAGGCGATACATATCATATCGGCTCTTACATCTTCGGGTTTATTTTGAACTAAAGGCGATACCTTTCCGATACCGGCTATTAGAGCCGATGATTAAACAAACCGGCTATCAAGCATCAATCTAAATGTTAAGATAATACTCCTTCAATTACTTTCACTGATCGCTTCTTGATAGGTCGCATTAGAACTCTTTAGATCAAAGCTTGAACAATTTGATTAATCTAAACCAAGCATTTCATCAAGCAGAAGAACCTCTAATAAATTTATCAACTCTGGTTTGTACTTAGGATCCAATTTAGTGCTTACATACATCGGTCTAGGCTTATCTTCATGACCAATGTTTATTTCCTTTAACTTCCCAGCCGATGCAAAGCCATGATTATCCATTAAAACAAACTCTCAGAGCCGATTGTTTGGATCAGCTATTGGCTTTCATTACTGACCTTAATGAAGCCTCCTTCCCACAACTTGCCAGAAAAGCATTTGAAGTCTTCTAGCTCCCAAAAGACTAGATTGGCTATTGTGATATTCACATATTCATCAGCGCGAACCAGCTCAACATCATCTCCATGCCATTGAATTAAACACTGGTGCATGGTTGATGGCACACAATAGTTTGCATGAATCTAGTCACGACCAAGGAGTAAACTGTATGACCCTTTTCCATTGATGACGAAGAACGTGGTGAGTAGAGTCTTCCTCCCGATTGTCAGTTCGACGTTCATTGCCCCTGGGTCTTAGACGCATTGCCCCCAAAATCCTTAAGCAACATATCATTTTCAATTAAATCTCTTGGTCCCTTGCTAAGTTTATGAAAAGTGGTGTAAGGCATAAGATTGATAGAAGCACCTCCATCCACCAACATCTTGTTCATCGGCTTACCATCAACAAAACCTTTTACATATAAAGCTTTTAAGTGTCGATGCTTGATTGGCTTATCAAATACAGCCTGTTGTATAACTGTCAACTTGGCTACTATTTCTTCATACTCTGATTCATCAAATTTTGAATAAACTTCTTGATCTGCTAGAGCTCTAAATTCTAACGGCAATAGAAAAGTGATTTGAATATTAGCCAATGGTTGCCTTCTATCGGCTATTTGCTTAGCACACCACACTTGTGGTCTACCAGATGCTTGAGCCTATTCTAGTTCTCTATTCCTTAGGCATTGCACTCTTCTTTTCTAGCTTCTTGTCAAACCTCATGGACAGCATAGGCCTTCCTGCCAAACATATTCTTCCTCATTACCTTCTTCTTCATAATCAGCCTAGTTTTGATCGACAACCCATTTTCCAAGCCGATCATGAACACTTCTATTTTTTAAGCGCCGATCCATGTTATTATGATGATACGCATCTTCAGCATGGATAGACTGGTGGTTGGCTTGAGATTGCCTAAATTCCCAATATTGTTCGCTGCACTCGGGACAGTTATTTCTGGTAGGCAATTTGAAACCTTCGTTCCAGCAATGTCTGAAGAAAGGACAATTCCAATGTGATTCGGCTTATCTTCTTTCATACCTCTCTTTTTCTGTTGACGCTGGTATTCTTGCTCTTCTAGCCAACGATGATAATCCTTTTCCTTCTACCGCTGCCATTTATTCAACAAAATTTCAGATGTAACGCGTGGCTTTGTCGCCCCATCTTTTGACATTTCTCCCTGCTCATATCGACTCTTTTGCTTGTCGCGGCATCTTCTAATTTCTCTATATTTATCAGCCGATATTTGCATCTCGGGATCAACCGTTCTAGTTTCTCTTGATCTGGTTGATGTCAGGACCTTAGTCTTTCCTTTAAGTAGCCTAGCATCGACCATGTTTTGATCTCCTAGGAAAGGATTATCATCAACTTTCATTTTGCGAGGCGTATTGAATTTAAGCCTTCCTTGCTTAATAGCCCTCTATATATGCTGCCGGAAAACTCTGCATTCATTAGTGGAATGAGAAGTAGCGTTATGGAACTAGAGAACTTCTTATTCTTCAACTGATTAGGGGGCAACATGACATGATTGTTGGGCAACTTGATCTATCCCTTCTCAAGCAAGAAATTGAAGAGTTTGTCTGACTTTGTAACGTCAAAATCGTAGCTTTCTTCGACTCCTCTTCCCCAAGGATTTGGTACCATTACCGTCTTCTTACCCCAATTCCATTCAGCCGCAGCAACCTCTTCTTTGTCATCGTCCTCATAGCCGTCATCGACTGAATATGGATTATAAGCTTCGGCCAATGTGGTACTTTTCTAGAATCGGGTATCTCTGCGTATATTCTAAAATTGGCTATTGGGTGTTGCCACTCATTGAGCCAATTGACCCAAGTTGTCAAATTCTTGTCCCAGTAGCTTCTCTCTCCATGTTGGCAACATTCCTTGAATGGCCAAAGCAGCTAGCTGATCATCAGTTAAGTTCAGTGAGAAGCATAGATTTCTAGTCTCTCGAAATCTCTGAAGAAACTCGGTGCCCGATTCATTAGTTCTTTGTCTTATAGTTGTCAAATCAGTAATCTTCTTTTCTCCTATCCTAGTGTAAAAATATGTATGAAACTTCTTCTCTAGGTCAGCCCAATTGGCAATGGAATTAACTGCCAGTGATGAAAACCAAGTGAAGGCTAGACCTGATAGTGACAAGGAGAAGAAACGAACTCGATGTGCCTCTTCAATGGATGCTTTGCCCAATTGTGTAAGATACCGACTGACATGTTCTATTGTTCTTGTGCTGTCTTGGTCAGTGAACTTGGCAAACTCTGGGAGCCTATAATTTATAGGAAGAGCGACCAAATTGTACCATTCTGGATATGGGTGTTTGTACGAGAAGGTCTGCCCTTTTGGCTTCAAACCGAACTGATTCTTCATCATCTCGATCACTCTCAGCAACAACTCATCAGCATTTGAATTTGGATTTCTCTGCACCTACTGACCCATCTGTGGATTGAAATCCCATGTACCTTGATACCCTAGATTTGGAATCATGTGAAGGGTGTTGTAATCTGTGCCATAATGATATCCCTATGGAATCTCTATCTACTGGGTCCTTTGCTGGTTTGCTGCTTGAAGTCTCTAGTTATATACGTTAGGATCTATATCTCTATGGATCCTTTGAATTGATGGTGCAATTTTTTGAGCCGACGACGGCATGTGGCCTGATGTGCCAAAATTAATCATCTGGTTCTGACCTTACCTCGTCGGCTGTTGCACATGCTACACTGACGATCCAGGATTATACTATATTTGATTTGTAGTAGCACCTTGAACTTGCTCAAATGAACTCTAAACTACCTGGACATCATCATTACTGGCTAGTGCTACTTCTTGATGGCTAGTACCAGCTTGCCCTGAATTGGTGGATGTGGAATGTTGTAATAAGCCAGTCCAACCTGATCAACTGGAAACCCATGAAACACCTCTTTCATGGTGTTGTGGAATGTGTTCAAGAAAACTTCATTATGGTTTGATATGGCATCATGAATAGATTTTTTTACAGCTTCTATGAAGAAACGCCTATCTTTAGCTTCATCTACATCTATCTGCCCATGCAACAGAACTCTTGGTAGTGGATATTTCTGAATAATTGTATTGTCATGTGTCTTGGTGTAGGATAATAAACACTTGTTCTGAAATTCTTCTATAGCTTTGTTGATGACATCTTTATCTCCATCAGGTAGGTCTTCATAAGGTACCATAAGGATGTCATTGTTGTTGTAAGCCGCCATTAGGCGATTGTGGGTTTGAGTCCCACCAAGCGTGCCAGAATGCATGTCGGCACAAAAACATGTCGTGTTGGCACACGAGCAAGCCAGAAGGGTCTGCTCGATGGAGCTAGAGATCCGCCTTGCTTCAACGTAGGGATGATCGATCCTGCGTATTCCTCCAAAGACGTGCTAGTCAATTTGACCCTATAATCGATAAGGAGAGAAAGTTTATCAGTAATTTAAGGTGGAACATGCTGATCTGTGCCCAGACAGTTCCAAGTGTGCCGCTTCGGGAGCAACCATACAGGAAAAACGATTAAATAGCCGATCCGCACAGAAATCGGCTGTTACGGACTGTAAAGCTCGTGGGTAGCTATTGATTTTATGTTGATAGGTATAGTACATGTATATGTAAATGAGATCATTAGCTAGATGGATATTACCGGTATGAATCATTAAGCTGATGAATCGAATTAGGAAAAGATATAGCACACGAACGAATCAACTACCTGATACGAACGGATCTCCAGATGCTCTAAATCTAATATATTACCACCAATAGTGAGGTTCGACTGGATCGATGGCAGCCATGATGATAGTAACAAACTAAAACTAAAGAATCCGCAAGAACATCCATACTTCGATAGGCTTTCCAAAAGACATGCTATACGTGAAGGCTCGGATGAATCAGCTAAAATAGCCGATTTAGGTGAAAAGGACTACAGCGTGTGAATAATCAACTATTTCACATAAGCAAACCTATGGACTCCTCAGACTCAGCCCGCTATATCTAATAGTGGGGTTTGACCGGGTCGATGTAGCCATGAAAAAGACAATGAATCAAACCCTTAAAGTACATAGATCTATTCACGATTAATAGAATCATAGACACACACTGTAGGCGTTAACGCTTAGGTGATCGGCTATTTAGCTGAGGCAAGCATAACAAACAGCTAAGGTCATGCCTAACCAGGAACAAATCTACTAACTAGCCTCTTCCAATCTACAGTGCCATCAGTGGGATAGATCAGATTGTTACAGCCATAATGGTGAACTATAAACTAGATTCAACTAGCCAGCAAACCTCTTCAAGATTATTCATACCTTAACCGCATGCTATGCATGATCAAGATCGAAGTAAAAAACAGCCGATGAAGCATAATCTGTTGCTCAGAGTAAGAAACATCATGTTGTAGTAAAGCAAACGACGGACTGAAAGGATATAAGGCCGATCTAATTCCATCTCGACTGGAAGGATTGATGTTGCTGTAAACTAATAATGATGAAAAAAACATCAGCAAGATCGGTAACTTAATGAATATACCTGAAGGACGCCACCCTTAGATAGAGCCGATAACTTGACCTTAATCTAGTTCGAGCAGTGGAGGTCGACTGGATCGATGCAGCAGTACTTGAACTAGACAAGAGTCGATAACTAGCTTATACTAGAGTCGCAGTGGAGGTCGACCGAATCGATGCAGCCGTACAAATAGAAGTATAAGCCATGATGGTACTTACAGACAAGCTGGAGATCGGCCGGACCGATGCAACCCTGCTCACTGAAGAACTCATCGAGATCTACTCTACTCTTACTCCTAAGGGTTGGCTGGAGCCAAAAAAGTAAATGACTTGTATTTGATTGATTGTGTGCCCTTTACAATAGCTGGGGTCCAATATTTATACCCGGAGCCTAAACATGAATCCTACTCGAGCACGACTCATTACAATCTTTAGTATAGATGAAAACATTCCTATCTTAAGATAACTTGGACCCTAATCTTTCCCTTTTTATATAGTCCAATATGTATTTCCCGATGCCAACCATAGCTCATTATCATTTTCTCCTGATGTCATTCAAAGAGAGCTGATTGCAATGTTGCATCCGAATCAGCTGATATCGATCCTTAGGCGATCAATTCCTTGATCGACATAATTCTAGAAGCTTCGTGTTCCTACGTTCTTCTTCTAAATTTTGGTGTAAACAACACTGTCATACTCTGTTGTAACCTGGTGTAGATCTACAGCTAGATATAGCACTCGGAGTGTACCAAGTACATTTCTAACACAAACCTTGGCGGCTCCATGCACATTGCCTTCAAAGCGGCTGGGGATTTGCTTCACTATGTCCACCCACCTTCTATCGCCATCCTCTAGAGTACAGAAAAGAAGGGCGACTGGCTTCACAGATTCCTAGAGCGTACTACACTCCGCTTGCAACTTCTCTAGCTGAGTCTTCAGGTCGTTAACTGACTTGAAAGCCTACATCAAATCTCAATCAGCTCCATGTTTAATTAGCTTGTCTCGAATGAGTTCTTCACTCACTCATTCAGTTACCTCTTCAGCTTGGTTGTGCTCGGTCTTCAGAGCTTCATTTAGCTCCTTCACCTCACCCTCCAGCCGTCGGGTTTTGACCTACTCATCTGCAAAGAGGAACACACATGATCATCATCATGGTCATCGACTACTACATTCAAGAACTACAGAGAAGCCATGCTGCTTTTCATTTTGGTGTCGAAGAGCTTGGCCTTCTCTGTCATTTCTAACAAAGAATCGAAGGCATCGTCCCTTCTCTTTTCAGCGGCTATTTTTTGGCACTCTGCCTCACCAACCTGAGCTTGGAGGACACAGAGAGTCTCTTCATGGTGCTCCTGTGTGGACTTCCACTCGGCTTCTTTCTTGGCTTGCTCCACCTTCAGCCTGGTGAGCTTTGTCTAGACCTCCTAGACCTTTGCGGAGGCTTTCAACTCCGCGTCCTAAGCATACGACTGTCTCTAGAAATGAGAACTCAGAAAGTGCCAACAACAAGATACAACAAAGTGCAGTACTTATCCTCAATTGGCCATCAAAGATAGAAGCCTAGTTCAACAACCTAGACCACTACCTCATTAACCCGGCAAACTCCGGACTATACACATAGAGCTGGGTGACTGGTCTGGTAGTTGGGATGACTTCTTCCTCCTCTGCCTGCCAGGTACTCATCGTTGGCGCATCTGTGGTAGGCGCACTCGGTGTTGGGGCATCTAGGCTAGCTCCCACGCTCTACTCATCTTCAACGGTGATGGACTCTACTTGATGAGGACATGACACCATCAGATACAACCATTGTTTATAAGGTGAGCTCGTTCCTACATTTGCATAGTGATTTTTGGTACAATTCACTTGGTTCCACATGTACATGTCATTATTTGAATGTAGGTACAAATATGTCTCAACGTGCAAGTTTATCAAAGTTGAATTTTTGGTTCATCGGCAGCTCGACAGTGCTTCATTGGGAAGGCCATAACTCAATCATCTGGAGTGCCATCGAGGTCAATGAGCACTTGATGGAAAGCTTGTTTGATAAGATTTCAAATAGATCTGGTCTCATCTCAATATCACATCAGCAAGGCCTCCAAACCATCAAGATATTATGTCGCTATTTCTGCTGGGAGCTACACTGTCGTTATGGGCTTGTTATTCATCCTTGGGACCCTGGCCCAAGTGGGAGCACACCCCAAGGACTTGGGGAACCCACCAAGAAAGCCCTTGGACGTCCTCCTCCATGGTCACCACTTTAGGAGGCCAGAAAGGACGTCCAAGCCAAGCCGGAGGCCCAGTCCAACTTGAGTTCGAGTCCATCTCGGGCTCCAGGACCAGCGTGTAGTAAAATGGACGTCCAGGTCGCATACGAACTCCGTTTTTTATGATCAACATATGGATGGAAAGATAATTTCATAAGGAAACCAATGGAAGTAGTCTCACATCAAAATTCCATGAGAATCAATGGGAATCATCGAAACAAGTTGACATCCAGAATCTGTCACGGCGCTGCGTCGTCGTCTTTTGGGCCGTTGGGCCTTGTAACGTGTTGGGACACCTTAGGACGTGAAGAGAGATCCTTGGACATCTCTTAGGCTATATAATCAGTAGCCACCACCTACTTTAGGATTTGGGTTTTGTTTTAGATCAATCTATCATTGAACAGTCGCCGTTATCGGTTTGCAAGACCCCAACTTCGTGAGTTTAATCATTCATCTGCAATTTGGTTGTGTTCTTTCTTGTTCTTGCTTGTGTTCTTCGTTGCACAGGCAAGGATTAGCCTTCTTGGTAAGGTCAACCTGGTCCATGACTTGGTTGATAACCAGAGGAGCTACGGTGCTAAGATTGCAGGGTTCGATCTTTCGATCTGAAGCCGGATCGGTGTGTCATTCTCTGCCACAACGATAGTTACCATCACCTGACGGAAGATCGGGATCCCCGTCTCCATTAAGTGGTATCAAAGCTTCAGGTATACCATCAAGTTCGCATCTTACCCTTAGTTCGAGGGTTTTTGTTTTTATCCCATAGTCCAATGCCATATTTGTTTCCTGTCCTATAACCATCCGCGCCATAGCCTTTGCATGATTCAGTTTCAAAGTCCGCTTTGTTGAGTTTGTGTCCTAGGTCAAAGTCTTGTTGCTAGTTTAAATTGTGTTCTTTTCTAGTTTGTGTTGATCCCTTCACCCGCCGCTATTCTATATCACCATCGGTTTGCATCTTGTGTCCACTAAATCCCTGATTCGAGCAACTTCCTTAAAACAGTCATAACTTTTGCATCCGAACTCGAAACGGGGAAAATTTTATATCTATGGAGAATGCCAGAAAATTTTAGATCTATTTCATCCCAGCGTTGCTGGGTTTGCAAAAATTAGATTTATGAAATTCGATTAGGAAAATTGACTTTCTGAGCCCACAAGTTTTGGTATGGTTTTTAGAGCACAATCCTAATTTTCTATAGGCCACATCTTTTATTCAATTGAGCTCAAATTTTTTGTGGTTTATTCTTGTGTGCTCCTTGCTGAGAAAAAATATCAAAAGAGCAAAAGCAAGAAAAAAGATTGGACAAAAAATAAAAGAAAAAAATAGTAAAAGAGAATAGAAGATATCGACAAGGAGCACAAAAGGAACACTCAATAGCTCTATTGTTTGTGATACCTTTTGCCTTGTTCACATCTGTTGCTACATTTGATACTTGTTTCCTTTCATCCTTGTTTCCTCTCTTGTTTATCACAACTGGTGATAGGAACACGTATAGGCCAGCAACTAGGACAAGTGCTCTGGACATTTATTCAATATTGTTGTCTGTCACTGACTTGTGTGCCACATATACATATTTGTTCTTTTTCATGCCTCCCAAGCTCCACATATACTTCAGATCGGTACAGAAATAGACCTTTGCAATCTTGGTGTCACACCGTCACAGGTATCACGAACTAGCCACCGGTTGTACCGTCCACTGCTTTGCGTTGGTAAGAACCTTGTAAGAACTTGGTAAGATGTGTGAGAGTGTGATTCCACTTACCCATAAATAGTTGATAGGGGATTTATATTAATTTCTAACAATATCAAACAATGAGTTTCTGTTTAAGAGTGAATTGCAGGAAATCATGGACCAGAAGTTTGCAAGGATGGACCGAATAAAGAACAAGGAGCCCTCACATATAGACTATAATCATCAAGGTATGAGAGGTAAATTGACCATACCATCCTTTTTGGGTCATTATGATGCTGAAGGATACCTTAATTGGGAGATAATGGTAGAACAAAAGTTTAGTGCCCACCTTGTACCTGAGCAATATAGAGTTCGACAAGCTACTAGTGAGTTTAAGGACTTTACCATTATTTGGTGGTATGGGCTAGTTGCAGAGGATGTTTTACCTGGTACATGGGAAGAACTTAAGATAGCTATGCGTGATCGTTTTATTCCTCCTTCTTATAAACATGAATGGCATAACAAATTGCAGTGCTTAGAGCAGGGCAATATGTTTGTCCAAGAATATTATACAAAGTTTCAAAAGTGTGCAATACGTTGTGGGATAGTAGAGGACATGGAAGATACCATTGTTCATTTTTTGGTGGTTTGAGGCATGAAATACAAGATATTGTTTTCCATATAGAATTTTATACTCTCAAACATTTGTTCCAGCTTGCTATGCTTGCAAAAAAGAATTGCAGGAATGTCAGCAAAAGAACCATACCAACATTGGCGATAATCTCAACCAGATTTTAGCAAGGGTGGAGCAACCATTTGCGAAGGTTGAGACTGTGATAAAAGGCGAGTGGTTACTTCCGCCACTACAACAACATCTTCACCACCACCACCTCCCACACATACTTTGGAGTCTGGTAAAACTTTAAACCATGCTGAAAATGCACAAACTAGTAGAGATAGAACTGCTAATGAAAGGAAAGAATTAGATGTTAAATCTGAATTGCCTTTATCACAAAATAATTATTCTAATAATGCTAGTGATAAAGAAGAGCTGTGTGAAAATGCTTTTATTATACGTATGCCACAACTAGTGAATGAGTATGATGCTTTGGCTTTGGAACCAATTACTTATGCTGAACATAAAAATTTGCTTCCCATTGCTACCGAAAAAGATGAAAAGAAATTATTGTATTCTTCAAATACTTTGGGTTATATTGAGTTTGATACTTTATATGCTCTTAGTAGTTTAGAAGAGAAACTTAAATGTGTTAAATTGTCATGGTTGTCTAGTTGTACATATCATTTTATTGGAAAATATAATTGTAAAGGAGAGTATATGGTGCATCGTGTCTATATTTGTTCAAATATGAAATCTCCTTATATTGTGCAAAAGTATGATCAACCAAAGGATTGCAGTTTCTATAATCTTGTCATGTCGAGTTCCCCTAGTTTTGTTATAAAGAAACATGTTAAATTTCAAGGAGAGCAATGTTGGCTACTACCAACAATGTTTTCTTCAGCTAATCCCAAACCGAGGACGGTTTGTTGTCAAGAAGGGGAGGATGATGAGGACATGACACCATTGGATACGACCATTATTTATAAGATGAGCTCGTTCCTACATTTGCATAGTGATTTTTCAAACAATTCACTTGGTTCCACATATACATGTCGTTATTTGAATGTAGGTACAAATATGTCTCAACGTGCAAGTTTATCAAAGTTGAATTTTTGGTTCATTGGTAGCTCGACAGTGCTTCATTGGGAAGGCCATAACTCAGCCATCTGGAGTGCGATCGAGGTCAATGAGCACTTGATGGAAAGCTTGTTTGATAAGATTTCAAATAGATCTGGTCTCATCTCAATATCACATTAGCAAGACCTCCAAACCATCAAGATATTCTGTCGCTATTTCTGCTGGGAGCTACACTGTCGTTATGGGCTTGTTATTCATCCATGGGACCCTGGCCCAAGTGGGAGCACAACCCAAGGACTTGGAGAACCCACCAAGAAGCCCTTGGACGTCCTCCTCCTTGGCCACCACCTTAGGAGGCCAAAAAGGATGTCCAAGCCAAGCCGGAGGCCCAGTCCAACTTGAGTTCGAGTCCATCTCGGGCTCTAGGACCAGCGTGTAGTAAAATGGACGTCCAGGTCGCATACGAACTCTGTTTTTTATGATCCACATATGGATGGAAAGATAATTTCATAAGGAAACGAATGGAAGTGGTCCCACATCAAAATTCCATCAGAATCAATGGGAATCATCGAAACAATTTGACATCCAGAATCTGTCACGATGCTGCATCGTCGTCTTTTGGGCCGTTGGGCCTTGTAACGTGTTGGGGCACCTTACGACGTGAAGAGGGATCCTTGGACGTCTCTTAGGCTATATAATTAGTAGCCACCACCTACTTTAGGTTTTGGGTTTTGTTTTAGATCAATCTGTCATTGAACAGCCGCCGTTATCGGTTTGCAAGACCCCAACTTCGTGAGTTTAATCATTCATCTGCAATTTGGTTGCGTTCTTTCTTGTTCTTGCTTGTGTTCTTCATTGCGCAGGCAAGGATTAGCCTTCTTGGCGAGGTCAACCTGGTCCATGACTCAGTTGATAACCAGAGGAGCTGTGGTGCTAAGATTGCAGGGTTCGATCTTTCGATCTGAAGCCGGATCGGTGTGTCATTCTCCGCCACAACGATAGTTACCATCACCTGACAGAAGATCAGGATCCCCATCTCCATTACTACTAGCTCTAGTCCTAGTGGCTGGGGAACTTCATCATCACTAGATGCTACTATTTGTGCCTATGATGCTTCCTCAGATTCTGCGGTACTCAGCTATGTGAGTTGTTCCGTCCCAGCCTCAGCGAACATCAAGCTCTGCGGCTATGTAGTTTTAGTGACCTTAGGTGGGGACATAGGACCACCTACTAGGACTTCTTCTACTCAATCACCTTCCACATGCAAGTTCTCCTCGACCCGGGGCTCTTCTCTCTGCGGCGGGGACTTGTTGTTTTTTGTACCCTGATAGGTGCAGCATCAATCGCTATTCTTGGGATGATGCAAGAATGTAGAGAAAGCTTCAACACTTACTTGGTAGAGGATCTCTTCTTTAGGATGGGTCTACCTAGCATGATAACGCTAGATGGCTGATCTAGTTTTAGGCTTGACATTGGCGCTAACAGCACTAAGTCACCCTAACGACTTGCAGCATCCATATCCTGTCCGAGTACCCTTCTGTTGTAACCGACTAGGACTAGAAACACACCTCTGCCCTCTCTCCCTATATAAAGAGAGGTATGGTGCACCCCCTTGTACCCTAACAATCATACAATCAATCCAATGCAAAAGGCCCACGCCGACTGGACGTAAAGGCTATTACTCGATTATGAGGGCCCAAACCTATATAAAATCGCCATCTCTTGCATTACTGTCAAGTTCATGAGTTCATCGAAGCCCATTGAACACCGCCCTAGGTACCCCTGTGATGGGTTGCTAGTCATTAAACACCGATAGACGGAGTCCACCCTACACGTCATCCTCTCAGAGGGACATGTAAGTGTCGTCCTTGCTTCCCTTCATCTTCGTCACTTCTTCTAATGCAGGTGTCATTGCTACGTGCTAGGGCTTTCCTAGGAGGATGCTCATCGAGGTCAGTTCTTCAAGCGGTAGTGAGCCTTCCTGATGACAGGCCTGCCAGCAGCCACCCTCTTCATTAGTGGCTAGATTTGATCGATGTGCCCTTCTCTGGTGGCACTCTCCCATGGTGCCTCAGTCACAATCCCCACAGCGGTGGTCGAGGCACTGGGGAAGGAGCAGGAGGATGCTCTCGGGGCCACCAAGGATGGCCAAAGGGAGGTCGAGGAGGAGCTGCTAGCAGTAGTGATGATGGAGAACGTCTGAGATGTAGCGTAGGTGGAGGCAGCCCGTCTGAGGATAGAGCTCAAAGTTATGGGTCGTTCCCTTTCCCTCTTGCTCCCCATCGATGCCAGCCTACGGGCTGCACTTCTAGCATTCAGCTTTGATGCCTCACATCCTTGTCGATGCAGAGTCATGGGAGAAGGTCCATCGCTTGATGGAGTAGCTTCATGGTGTAACACCCTAGGTGTTAGCCACATGCTAAGCAGTGGGTATGTGCTTAAATATGACAGGATAAGTGGTGATGAAGGTGCCAAGGTAGAATCTATGAAAATGAGCCCCAACTTAAACTTGGACAACACACCTTTGCTTACATGTTAACCCTTTTCAAATGTATACCTGAGTAATGTTGAAGGTGCTTCTTTCATGTGGCTCATATCAATTTTGGTATGAAACCGCTAGGGTGAACCCCGATCATTCGATGAGAGAAGGTGGATAACTCGATTTGGGGATGGAGATGACGTTCATGGCACGACTACAACCATCCAAGGATGCTACGCCTTAGCAACCAATACACCACCTCCAATGGCTTTTGTGATCTTGTGGAGCACGATCAACCAAACCACTAGGGTAATTCCTACAAGCAATCGAGGAACAAGCAAGAACAAATAGAACAAGCAACTCAATTGCAAATATGGAGATGAAAAACCAATTTGAACTCACAAAGTTGGGGTTCTAAATCAAGTAGAACGGATGGTCTAGTCAACACACGCATCTACAAGGAAGTAGTAATGGCTAAACTTTCAACAAAACAAAACCCAACTGTTCTTGGTGGCGGCTAAGGGGTATATGAAGGTGGAAGGATGACCACCAGCGAAGGATTCGAAGTCTCTCACCGATAAACCTTGCTCTGATTACCAGCTGGTATGAACCCGCTAGGGTTGAATCTAGATCTTTCAATGAGAGGGGGTGGGATAACTTGATTGATGGATGGAGACAATGTTCACGGCCTGACTACAGCCTTCCAAGCTACGCCTTAGCAACCGATACACCACCTCCAATGGCTGTCGTGATCTTGTGGAGCATGTCACCCGGCCACTAGGGCACTCATCCTGCAAACAATCGAAGAACTAGCAAGAACAAGTATAACAAGTACTGAATTTACTAGATGAAGATGAAGGTTTCAAACTCAATATCAAATAAGGTGGGGTTCTAGTGACAAGAAGTCAGGCGACTGATCCAGCACACGCGCTTACAAGCAAGTAGCGAGAGCTAAACTTGATCTAAACAAAACCCAATCTGTTTGTGGTGCCTCTAATCCTTATTAATACCTAGGAGGATGACCAGGGGGTCCTAGTGTCATGCTCCAACCCTAGGACATGTCCTTATTGGACCTGACTTGATACAAAGCCCATCGAGCAAAAATAAGGCGACATAGCACCTTTGATAGAAAAACCTCTCGGTAGTAATTTCATCATTGCGGCCGCCTCAGGCAAGATATAGACATGAGTCCAAATCCATATGAAAATAAACTTCATAAGGATTCCATGGAGTACTTGAACGCCCAAAATAGAGTCCGAATGAGGTCATGATGGCCGTCACAAGTTGGTGTAGTGTTGCAGTCCGAATCCAGCCCCAAAACGTGTTGGATTTGATCTCTTTCTTTCCTTGGGCCAAAAGTGACATGCTTTCCTAGTGGAGGACGTTGGGAATACTTGTACTTGGCCCCCAATCAACTTATTTGGTCCTCCATGCCTTCCATGTGTCTTTAACAATCTTTTTGATCCATGTATGTATTTCTGAAAATGATAATGAACAAACATCATGGTGCAGCATCAATTCATCAAATGTATCAAATACAATCATGGTAAAGGATTGTTTCACCTATGAATCAAAAGTTGCTAATGTGGTTGTATCTGGGCAGGTGATGTCCTCATCAAATTTCCACCCACACTGACAGTTGGAAAAGTTTCATGAAGTTTGGAATCAAGAAGTCACATGAAATGACAAGTTATGTCCTTGTTTGAATTGCCTTATCTAGTAAATGGAAACATGTGATGCCGACCAAACCTTGCAACCTTGCTCAAATAGCTCTAATTAAACTCATGAACAAAAGTTATGAAAGGTTCATGTTGAGCAAATGTCAAGAAAATACTTCAATGGACCAAAAAGCATAATTTAAAGCTTTATTGTGATACTGCTTTGACCAAAGTAAAGCAATAGTTTCTATTCAAGATACAGGGTTTGACCTTTAAAAAAAGTGGTAATTTAGTTTGTGTGCTACAAACTTTGTTTTTGGATCAAGAGCCAAATCAGCTTTGAAATAAGCCAAACAGAGGCTCAAAGATTGAATCAGCTATTATTTTCAGCCCATAAAATAATTCTAAGTCAGAATTTTAGTGGCAATGATGATTGGCATCTCATGTTCTTGGATTTTTGTTAAGCACATGATTTGATTCAAAATGAAAGTTGGAGATAATTCATTAGAGAAGAGCTCAGAAAAATTTAGACTCAGTTTGACCAAGTTTGACCAGTTAAATTGGGATCCAACTAGGCGAAGTTTAACCCCGTTTAAACTGTTAACAGTGTCAACTTTGGATATAATTATCTCCTAATACGTTGCCCTTATGACCTAAGAGCCCTAATAAAAGTTGGAGAGCATCTGGAGTACAACAAACTTCGTTTAAGGCCCAAGGTCCAAATCGGCCCATAGCTGGCCAAAAATTGGCGCCCACTACACCCGTAGCGTCGCCCGCCATGTGCTCGACGAATTGCCGATGTGTCCTCCATGCACGAGAGTGCACCCCACCATTGCTACCATGCACCCCTGCCTCTCTGTGCCGATGGGGACTTGCCGAGGACACCTAGGCTCACTCTCTGCCTCGCTCTCCCTGGCTCTCCCCCTCACTCTATGGCGCGTGCGCGTGGGCGCGCCGAGCTCCGCCATGGCCGCCACCGAGCAGGGCTCACTTCCACTACTATGAGCCTCCTCTATCCCAACTGGCCTCTCCTTCGCATTCCTTGAGCCACCCCATGCGCGTTGCACCTCTCCTCCAAACACCTCCACCACCGTGCGCTGCTGCCGTCGGCGCCCACCCGGCCATCACCTCCAGCATGAGCGGCCAGGCCGCGTTGGGCCACTGTGGTGCGAACCATGGCTACTAGCGGATGCATGTGGGCCCCTAGGTGCTCCACCGCCTCTTCCCCACCGCCGGAGCTCCACCAGCGCCCCTATCCGCCGGAGCCGTCACCGGGCTGCCACCTGCACCCATGGCCAGGGAGCCACGGTCATCCTCAAGCTGGGCCGAGGCCACCCACAGGCGTGGACCACCATCACGAAGACGTGGCTCTTCCCCATCGCTGCCGGCCACCGCTCACCAAGACCGGCCGACCCGTCGGCCTCTACTGCCTGCTCTGTTCGATAGAAGAAGGACCACGGGCAAGAATTTGAAGAAAGGGAAGGACCTATCTACAAAATTTGTGACTCTATTAAATAGTGCCTAGAAGGACCTTTTTGCTGGAAGCTGTTTAAGTGGAAAGTTCAGGGTTCTCAGTGCAAATGTGTTTGTCTTTATTTCATTTAATTGGTTGAAACTTTAAAAAATCATAGTAAATCATAGAAAAATCATAAAATAGAAAATGGAGATGTTTTGGAATCCTTGAGAGTAGATCTATGTAGTAGAGTCATAATATGATATGTGTTAGTAGAAAGTTTCTGATGTTTTTATTTATTTTTGTAAATTAGGGTTTTCTAGGAATAAATTCATATCTAAAGTTGTAGTGCTCCAATTGCTGTGAAATTTTTATGGTGGGCTACTGATGCTATATGTGTGCTGTGTTAAAATGTTCAGGTTCATTGGATGCAGTATGATTGATTTACTGATTTAACTTGTTTAGTGTTTAATAAAAGGTTTTAAATGATTTATAATTAAAATAAAGATGCAAAAATGGAAAATGTTGTTCCTTTACCTTGGCATAATGTTGTTATAACCTAAGGATCCTTTATATAGCCATATGTTTACATAAAATATTGAATTTCATATTTATCTTTTCCTTACATGTTTATTGATAATTAAAGATTTATCTTTTTCATAGTAATTAAATTATAAAACCTGAGCATGTGAAATATGTCCAATGGCCATGTTTGGATAACATCTACCACTTATAAAAGTCTTAGCCCCAAACTAGTTGTTCTTGTATAGCACTAAAAATAATATATATGTTGCATTATATAAGTAGAGGATGAAACTTTGTTAATAGATGCATGTGTTTATGCCATGTAATACTTCTAATAATTTGTGCTAAGTAATGTGATTGCTTGGTCATGAGTTTGAGTTGCATGGAGCTGCATATATAGCAACAAAATGTTAGTTGTTAACAACATAAATGATAAATGCATATAGTTGTATCTCTGCTGTTATGGCTGCATGTATAGTTTCTGTGGTGGTGATAGTTTTGTGATGTAAATGATGTTTTCTATAAATTTGTTGAATACCAAAGTTGTGTATAACTTCCGTATCTTGCTTGTCCTAAAATTTTATGATTTTAGGGCGGTTAGTTTAGGAGTTATAGATTTTCGAAGTTTGCTGTCAGGTTTTGCATGTCCTCTGAATAGATCTGAATGATTGTTTTGTTGGGCTTATTTAAACATATAATCATGTATTGGTGATCATATAAGAGTTGTAGTGATTTTGTTCATCTTTCCAAAATGTCTAAGAGCACCACTTTTTCTGGTCTAGTACTCCTTTTATAGCTGTTCAAAGTGGAATGGCAGGTTCTATCCAAATCTAGATAGAGATGCCTTTTTGTGTTGTTTAACCCTTTTTTCTGTGGAATCCTCTTTGGATGATAATAAGAAAGTTATAGAAATTTTCATTAGCTTTACAGAAAGTCTAAAATCACCTCTGTTGGACATTTGTAACTCCAGTTATGATTAAAACAAGTGCCTACTGTGCTGCTGTCCTGAATCTATATTGTACCTGTAGTTGGTTGCTTTCGTTCTATATTGCTTGTGTGATTGATAGTATTAGCCCATAATTTCAGTGGTGTTAGATTGATCTACCTGAGATGTCAAGTGAACATGTATCTTACTTTATTTATATCTCACCCACTGGTTATGTGATGCTAAGTTTAGTTAGCTTGTGATAGATGCTTGCCCTGTGATAGCTTAACTTGAGTTGATTGTGAATGAATACTTAGTGTTGCCTTCTTATTATCCTAGCATGATAGGTTTGTGTGATAGTTAATTATATGGCTTGCTCTCTAGGTGCTTACATTGTTCGTTGTGTCCTTGTGGATGTCTTCTATGCCTTTTAAATGCATCATGTGTTGCTTCCTCGGCATTCATACATCTACATGGTGCATCTCATCTAGGTATGTTAGATGAACCACGTGAAGGACGTGATGTTGGTGGATAAGTCTCAAAAATGGCGTGTTGGTGGACGGATCCATAAGATGGAAGGACCCCGAGAGTTCATGCTTGAACTGGAGATGCTCGCCAAGCGAGTGTCATCTAACAAACACTGACCTAGTGTTGGATCCCAGGCAAGCCCCGGAGCATTCTAAGTCTTCTACCCTCTCTTTTTACAAATGCACATAAGTATAACTTTTGTATGTTGCATTAGGTGATAGGAGTTGAATGAAGCTGTTGGTGCATATTTCCTACCTTGTCCACTATATATATAAATATCGGTACCCTTACTAGATGAACAAGCCAACCAATGCTTAGCCATGCTTAGACCGGTAGAAGTGGGTGATTTTCTGTCACCTACAATATAGGTGGACACCTGGTCACGGTTGTCTATATTTGCTATCATGGAAAATAACTATGTGGTGATGAATAAATAGAGACCAGACGGGATCTGGTGATTGAGAGGCAGAAAGACATGGAGGTCTTGGGTGCATGTTTTATCCCATCTGTGTCGGTTAAGGACCACATCGTTGTTGGTCCTCGGTCATTTTGAACACAACCTCTCACTTAGCTAGCCAGATAACTCATTCCAACCGCGAAGCCGAGTAGCTCAACTCAGGTTGGGCCTTGTTCTATACGAGTGCACACGCTAGAGGTAGTAAGGATGTGTGGAGAGCCAGATGTGAGTCCAAGGGTAGGTCGGGCATGATCGTCCTGGCAGCAGGTCAATCCCTGAGTATGTGGTGCTGATTGAATCCATGACATGCGACTTGAGTTATACCAAAGGTGACCTAAGGCTACCTTAGTGCAAGTATGTCTGGGTTTGTGTTAGGATTTCTGCCCAGCTGGTTGCAATCGATTTGAATCGCCATCTCTCTCGGATAGTGAGAAACTTGACCGGGCTTCCTTCATTCATAGTAACACTGGATGAAATATGATGGTTATGATAGTTATATGATAAACCAGATATGGTTACTATTATGAATATTATTAATCAAGTGATTGCTCTAGAATAGGTGCAAAGTTAGCCATAATGAGCTTCCCTAAGCTTGATGCTAAAATATTGACTAAAAAATTGGAAATAAGGACTCATGATAGTAATGCTCTTTTTGCAAAGTTATGTTATACAACTAGCTCCACGAAATAAGCCTTGCATATCCTTGAGAGTCTTTTTATTTCTCTCCTGACTGGTAAGTCTAGCTGAGTACATTAGAGTACTCAGGGTTTATCCCACCATGTTGTAGGTGAAGTTCTTAGCCTGCTGAAGATGGTGGCTAATTGCTGGTGGGCTCGGTGACTCTATATTTATTTCTCATCTATATGCTATTGTTGGAGGATGTTACTTATGCTAATAGTGTATTTGAAGCTTATGTTATTGTAACCATTTTAAAGCTATGTTGTTTTAGTTATCATATTTGTAAACTTGGCAACATATTATTATTTATGAACTCAATTGTAAACATTATTTCCGCTGCAACTTCATGTATGTGATGTGTATTTGCTTAATCTATTATGGTCTTGATTGTGATGTGGATTTTACCGAGGTCCTTTGTGACACTCGGTGAACTACCGGGTTTATATAAGTGAAAGTATGTGCGTGCCAATGTGTTAGCGGGGGCAGCTGTACTTGATCTTATATAAATTGGGTAGTTCTATCACACGTGGGACCCAGGAGGAGGCAGGTAGGCTGCGAGCCCACCTCAAGTCCTAGGGCATGGAGTCGAGGGAGCTCCATGTCGCGGCTCTAGGGGCTTGCCACGCCCTATTCCCACAGGGGGGTGTGACAACACAACGAAGGTGAACGAGCATCTTCGTGCCGCACCGGCATGCTTCTGCAAGGTCGTGGAGGATGGCATCCGGTAGGGGGCGGCCTTGGCATTGGCCATGGTGCACTTTCGCTTCTCTGACCTGGTGGACATTGGCAAAGTGGCGGAGGGGCTCCCCGGGGGCACCAGGGATTTCGACATGGCGTTGTTGATGCCCCGCCTGGAGGAAGCCGCCGACGCCGTCCTAGCGATCACCCCACTAGAGGCGGTCCTCCACGGCCCTTCTTCAGATCACGAAGGCTGATGGTCGCACGCGTGTTGCCACCTCCGTTCCTACAAAAGAAAAGAGATCAACTAGCGTGTGTTCTATGGTCAAACTGTGGGGTGCTATCCCCAAAACAATTTAATGTTTTTTAAAAACTAAGTTCGTTTGTTTGCCGCTTCTTTACCGTCCCTATTTTTTTGCTTCTCGGGTACGCTCGACCTTCTTTCGATCAATATTGGCCTCTGTTCCCTCAAGATCCTTGGCCGTGCCATGGGTGGCCAGGGTTCATGGCCCCTTTTGATGGTGCATAGGCGTTAGCACTAGGTCGG
This sequence comes from Miscanthus floridulus, assembly GCF_019320115.1. Lineage (NCBI taxonomy): Eukaryota > Viridiplantae > Streptophyta > Magnoliopsida > Poales > Poaceae > Miscanthus > Miscanthus floridulus. Next base: position 47,490,533 of record NC_089585.1, read on the forward strand.
GGAGCCGAGGAACGCAAATAGACCGGGGTGAGACGGTCGAGTCAGCTCGGCAAGCGGCACTTCATGCTTACCAGAAGGAGGGGGACTAGCGGCAACCAAGAAGTGAACTTAGCACTTAATCTAAGAATGTAGAGTGCAGGGAAAGAAAGTGAGAGGAGGGGAAAAGGCACATTGCTTTGTGTACTTCCTTGGGTGCTTGGTCGAGGAGAAAGGCGGGGATTATGCGGTCCAGGTCAGGCGTCGGGCCACTGGGTGATCGGCTTGCCGAAGGTCTTCCTTTGTAGGGGAAAGGCCAGAGCTCCCCTCGATCGAGCTAGCCCTCTGGAGGGGCCAGCTCCCTAGTGGAGGGACCTACCATGCCAATATCGCCACTAGATGCATCGATCGTGTTCCTAGGGCTGGCTGACCGAATGTCGCCGCCATCTTGGCTTCCCCCTTTGTCCTCTTGAACCTCTAGAGGCTTCACTATGGTCATCGCCATCGCCCCCGTACACTCTGCCTCGGTGGTTTCTAGGTCCGCTCTCCATCCCTATAGGCGATTAGCCTCCTCCCTAAGGTGGTTTGCGTGGCTACGAGGCCCCCAGTCCGGCGGTGTGAGCTCGCACGTCTCCCTGGTGGGAGTCTTTCTGTCGGTGCGGAGGTGTTCGTGGGGAGTCGCGTCATGTTCGGCATCCCCAGCATGATGCCCTGGATCTCTCCCTTGGAGAGTCTTGAAGAAGGTGCACAGCGAGGGGGCGTCAGCCCCCGCTGCATTAGAGAGGATGGGGCTCAACGGTGCCACGCGAACGATGAGGCGCCCCAGTTCCATCTAGAAGGTGTCGGCACAAAATTTTGTCTCGTGCCAAGGGCACACGAGCAAGCCGAAAGGGTCCACTCTATGGAGCTAGAGATCCGCCTAGCTTCAGCGCGGGGATGGTCGATCCTGTGCACTCCTCCCGAGACATGCCAGTCAATTTGACCCTACAATTGACAAGGAGAGAAGGTTTATCAGTAATTTAGGGTGGAACATGCCGGTGTTGCCAGACGGTCCCGAATATGCGGCTCTGAGAGCTGATATGAAAGGAGATCGACTAAATAGTTGATTCCAGCATATTCATAAGAATAAATCAGTTAAAGCTCGTGGGGGTTGTGTAAGAAGAATCGGTTATCATTTAGGATGAATATCATTATTTAGACAAATATTGGTCAATGGCAAAAGGATTTCAACAATGATTAATTTATGCTAAGCCAATGACTGCAAGTAACCAAACTCCTTTTTCTATAAAAGAAACAGCTCATCACCATTCAACTATTTAATAAAGATAAATCTAATGAACATATTAGATCTCATCTATCGCTATGACCAGTGGGGCATGAGGCAGAATCATGCAAGCCATAGAAACAACAATAGACTTGATGACCCTAACTTATTACTAATATCAGTGGGGCATGAGGCAGAATCATGTGGGCCATAATACAATAGTAAGATCATGGGGCTAACACATCTTTTAACCTATCCCTACTTAAACAATCTCATGACGTGAACTATTCATGAAAGCACTCGATATCGGCTAAACAGCCGATTCAGGCATAGCGCACAGTTAAGGTCATGCCCTCTTAGGAATAGATCTACCAAATAATGATCCCCACTCCATGGTGCTAACAGTGGGGTGTGAGGCAGAATCACACAGGCCGTGATAATGGACCATGGAACTGTTTTCGCTAGCCAATAGATCTACTCAAGATCAGACATGCCTTAACCGCACGCTATGCACGATCAAGATTGATATAAAATAGCCGATAAAACATAACTCATCATTTAAAGTGTAGATTAGACCAGTTTGGATTAACAGACGATGGGTTAAACAAGATATATGGCCGATCTAGATCAATCCCAATCGGGCAAAGTGATATTGCTATAATTAAATAAATAATGGAAGCAATAAGCAATATCAGTAACTTAATGAATCTATCCGAAGGAACGCCACCCTTAGATAGAGCCAATAACTTGACCTTAATTTTGTTCGAGTAGTGGAGGTCGACCGGATCGATGCAGCCTTACTCGAACTAGACAAGAATCGATAACTAGCTTATACCAGAGTCACAGTGGAGGTCAACCGGATCGATGCAGCCGTACGAATGGAGGTATATGCCATGACGATACTTACAAACAAGTAGTGGAGGTTGACCGGATTGATGTAGCCATACTTGCTGAAGAACTCGCCGAGATCTACTCTACTCCTACTCCTAAGGGGTGGCCGGAGCCAAAAAAAGTAAGTAACTTGTATTGGATTGATTGTGTCTTTTTACAATAGCCGGGGTTTGATATTTATACCCAGTACCTATGCATGACTCCTATCTAAGCACGACTCATCACAATATTTGGCCCTTGAGAAAACAATCCTAATTTAAGATAACTTGGACTCTAATCTTTCCCTTTTTGTAGAGTCCAACATGCCTTGTCCCGGCACCGATCGTAACCTTTGTCGTTATCTGTCGGCGCTATCTGAAGAAAGCCGATTCCAGTGTTGCATTCGAATCAGCTGATACCGACCTGCACGCAATTGATTCCTTGATGACATGATCTTGGGGGCTTTCGAGTCCCTATGATTTTTCTTCCAAATTTTGATGTAAACACATGCCCCCCAATTTTGGGATAAAAGTAATTTTATTCCAAAATTATCACGTCTGTATTCTAGATAGGTCCGTCATGGGTAGAGAATCTTGATCTAGGGTCTACTGTTTGTCACCGTCTACGTCAGTTCATGAGCCCATGCTTCAAAACTTTTACGAGAGCATCATTGCTTCATGGGCACTTGGACTCATCTTTCCAGGCCGGCTATAAAATGTCTATCCGACCCTGGCGAGAGCAACTCAACAATTTAGCTATGTTTCTCTTCCATCCATCCCCTCGAGTGCTTCCAACTCTGTCGGACCCTCCATGGTCTATCCTTTTGCTATGAAGGTCTTGAGTGGTTAGAAGAATTCTTGTGCATAGGGTGATTGTGTCACTCATTCTAGCGCCTTGTCGAGCAAGAGGATCAGTGAAACAACCCCAATTTCCGCAAAGGTAAAACCACAGAGTTGAAGTGTAATAAGACTGTGGTAGATCATATTACCCAAATTCCAGTCGAATATCACATCCATACAATGATATTATCAGAGTACAAATAGTGTGGAATTATATAATTTATTACATCGCCGCATTAGCGGAATCAAAAGTAGCATTCATTCAGAACAGCTTGAAGATAAGATTGCCAAACTCGAGCGTAGGCACGAACTCATCAACCGTCAAACTCCTCGGAGCTATACTCCTCAGCAGAACCTGTATGCCAAAATTTATCAGTATGATTTGTACTAGCCACTCCCAACCCTATGAGCATTGCTTTGTGGAAATTGGATGCAAGTTGGATATAGTCAAAAGGAACCTATAAGGCTGGGGTTTCCTATGTATTTTAGCATATCAAGTATATAACAGTATAGTCAAGTTTTAACACCATTCCCACACATATTCCACCCATTCCCATTCTAGAGCCAGGTTTCGATCCCGGGGATCGACATACCACCATCTCCACACCATCACCATACCATACCATACCATACCATCGCTCAGTCGACAGGCCAACTCCCTCTCGGCACTGTCTCAAGGCCCGTAGCCCCTGGCTACGACCGAACACTTGCTCCCAGGGGGAGAAGAGAAGGACTCATCTCGCTATCTAGTTTAAGCGAAACCCAGGAAAGGTCCATTGCCAATGAGTCGGCATATGTATCGATCGATCAACCATACACTCTGCAGAGGTTTTACATAACCACAAGATCCGCCTTCCTCACTGACCGTCATCAACTGGGCTGATTTCGGCCGCTTGCTAGCCTAGGATAATGCCACTCTACCATTCAGCCCTAGTACACCCCAAGTCTAGTCTGGGGTGGCTGAAACTGTGAGTCATGAGCCGGGTCCACAAGGTCTCCATGAAGTCTCGGAAGGGTGTGGGGGAAATCCGCCGCGCCCCGTACCTCCTTACACTATCCGCTATCAACCTAGCAGTAGTGGCAATATCCTACCAAGTAGTTCGGCCGTCCCGCACCATATAGGGTGAGTGGTACATAAGGCTTCCCGGTGAATCTGAGTACTAGTAAGTCCTTAGGGGTGACCAAGCCAGAATGTCTCCATCAGGGTTTCCATTTATCGTGCCACCACAGCACCTCCACCTTGGGCTCCTCCCATCATAGGTTCACACCTAGGGCCACCTCATATACCATTTACCCACCACAGGTATCCATTCCAGGGGTGCCTAGGTAGCACCCCATGGCAAGACTTGCCCCAGGCTCATCGTATACTCCAACTTGGTCGACACAACCCTCACCCTCCACGCACCCAAGTCACACACATAGCACTCTCCCCATAGTTCAATTATCACCAGTTTCCAACACACATCAATGTAGTGTAAGCGTAGTAGAAGTAAATAGCGTTGAAATATAATAGTAAGCGTTTGACTAGCCTAACAGCAGGGTGAACAGGGGTAAGGTTGCGTCAAGGTAAAGGCCATCAAGAAAGCATACTACCATGCAAGTCCTACCATAGTGTGATCATAACAACAAAGTAAAGCACTAGCATTTCTATTTTTGCCATGCGTAATAGGTGCTACGAGATTGGGTGGGATGTGGCACCTTCGGTGTAGTCGTCTCCGTACTCCTCACGGTACTCACGATCCTCATCCGTCCGGTTATCCTCCGAGTCTGCAAATGATCGCATTATAGTCGCGTTAGCAATCCTATAGAGTAGCACAAAGAAGCAATGAAAATTCAAAAGAGCCAAATGCACTCAAACATGGGTTCATTGCGTAGAGCTTGATTTTAGATGAATTTTGGTCCTAGTTTCATATTTTTCTAAGGTCGTATGATTTAGTTATGAATTTTTGAAGTTTAAATCATTTCTGAAAATGGAAAAAAGTTTGAATTAATCCTAGGCTGACACGTGTCATGCTGTGGTTGGTCCACATGGCTTGCTGACATCAGCATGATGTCAGCATCATGGTTCCGAGCTGACAGGTGGGGTCCAGCTGACGTCAGCATGACGTCAACATGACGTCATCAACGTCATCCACACCGACAGGTGGGACCAAAGGCTATTGGGTCACTGACAGGTGGGTTCGGTCAAAGTCAACATCGGTCAACGGCAAGTCAACAGTCAACGGTTAACAGTTAGGGTCACTGAAAGGTGGGTTCGGTCAACGGTCGACGTTGACCAGTCAACGGTCAATACGGCGGGGTCTCAAACGGGCTTCGGGTTGGGCCGGTCTGGGCCGGGCTAGGCCGGACACGTGGCATGCTGTGACGCAGCCATGTCACGGCCATGGGCCTCCACTGGGCCATGGTCCACGGCTCATGGTCCACGGTGGACAGATGCGCCGGTCTACGGTGGACCGCGTCTTCTTCCGGTGAGCCACGTCCACCCCTCTCTTCTCTATCTATGGTTCACGTGCACCGGGTTCATGCATGGGTGGCCAGCGAGGGGGGGTGTCTCCCCTGTTTCTCTCGCGGCGGTGCTCCTACCAGCGGTGAGCTCACTAGTGAGCCTCCATGGTGGTGTTGGTGTCCAATTGGGGAGGGGAAAGGCTTCCCCAGGCTACGACGACTGCGATGGTGGGGTCTAGGTGGCGGTCGGGGGTCACCGAGGCACTGGCCACGGCGAACGGCGGCTCAAGCTCCACCGGCGTGCGGGAGTGGCGCGGTGGCTGCGGCATAGGCCGATTCTGTGGTGCGCGTGGGCGACACAACGCTCCAACGGGCATGTTGGGCATGTCGGGGGGTCCTCTAGGGCCTCCGGTGGCTTTGGCCACGGCGGCGGCTTCCTGAGCACGACGGTGGTGTCGATGAGGCGGCTACGACCCCAGAGAAGTGTCGCGGTGGGGGCGTGTAAATTTCTATAGGTTCGTGGGGCCACGACGAGGACGTTTAGGCTCAAAGGCGGGGCTCGGATTCTCATGTGGCCGGTAGGGGCTTCCCGGCGGCCACGGCGGTCATGAAGACGACAGCGAGGCGCATGGGTGAACCACGGGGCTCCAACGAGGTGATCACAGTGCGGTCATGGACATGTGCGTGGGTGCAAGTGTTCCCATGGACCAGAGACGGCCCTGGCCTTCGCGCTCCTGGGTACGTGGAGCGCCAAGGCCGACGAGATGTGGTTCGGCGGCGGCGGGCAAAGAGAGACCGGAAGGGGGCTCACCGTGGGTGTTGTGGAAGAGGGAATAGCGGTGCAGTGAAGAGTTGCAACCGTGTAGCTCCAAAAGCCATGCAGTGCAGCGTTGCCCGCGTTAGTGACGACAACGCCGATGTCGTCTTCGGCTCCGACGACCTCCTCCTCCATGGTGGCTTTGGCATTTTCTCCCCTTCCCTTTCTTCCCCTTCTCCCCCCTTCTCTCTTGGTTCAGATGCGCTGTGGACGGCCACTAGGTGGTGGCGGGCGATGGGACGAGCGCTAGGGCTCCAGGGCTAGGGCTTTTATAGCCGAGCTTGGCCATGGAGCTCGGTGATCGGCGGATGGAGGCCGAGAGGTGATCGGAGGCGCACGCTTGCATCCAATGGCACGTGCGTGGTTGCGTGGGCATGGTGCAAAGGAGACAGGGCATGCCCTGGGTGTGACCCCCTAGCCCACCCCCTACCAGTGCTGTCAGCGTTTGGTCGCGCGGTGGTTGAGCACGGCATGGGGAAGAAGAATAGTAGGGCTGACATGTAGGGTCTAGTGGGTAGCGGCTGCAAGCGGAGGCAGGGAGACACGCGGGCGTGGGCGATGTGCGACTGACACATGGGGTCAAGTGGCTGCAGCACCTGGCGAAGGCAGCAGGGCGTGCGGGCGACGCACTAGGCCGCGAGCTGGGCTGTTGCGCGCGAGTTGGTGCTGGCCTACTAATATGCACGCGTGGGCCAACGGAGAGGAGATGTGAAGGGCTGGGCCGGTTGGGCTGGTTGGCGTAGGCCGAGCCTGCGAGGCCTTCTTCTTCTTTTCTTCTTTCTTTTTTTCATTTCTTCTCTGTTGTTTGATTTCAAATTTGGTTTAGTATTTGAATTCAAAACTGAGGTAACTTATTCATTGGAGTTTAGGGAATTTTGTTTAATAATAACTTTATGGTTTATTACTTTAATGGATTTGTTAAGCATAACATAAAGCAAATGGAAGTCCAAATCACATCTTGAATTAACAATGTATGTAACACTTTATTTGTTAGAAATTAAATAACATAATCAACAAATGGCATGCCATGCTTATGTGTTGTCTTGGTTGGGTCAGACCTAATGCATCTCTTAGGTTGGGTTTCAATACATGACACTCATCATCACATGGGAGTTCTTGAGAAAAAAAAATTGTAGTTGGTATTTTTGGTGTGTGGATTTTTGGGTTGTTACAGTCCTACCCCCTTAACAGAATCTCGTCCCCGAGATTAAAGTGTAACGTACTCTTCAAAGAGGTAGGGATATCGTAGCCAGAGGTCAGACTCTTTTTCTCATGTTGCTTCTCTCTCTGTGTGATTACTCCATTGGATCTTGCACATAGGAATAGTCTTGCTTCGGGTCTCTTTGATATCTCTGCCTAGAATTCTGATAGGATGTTCTTTATACTCAAGTGTATCTTGAATGTCAAGTGTATCAGTTGGAACTACTTCATCGTGTACTCTCAAACACTTGCGTAGCTGTGAAACATGGAATACGGGATGTACACCAATCAATTCCTCGGGTAGCTCAAGTTCATAGGCGAGCTTTCCAATTCTCTTGCAAATCTTGTATGGGCCAACAAATCTAGGGGCAAGCTTCCCTTTCACATGGAATCTAACAGTTCCAGCAGGGATACCTTGAGATAGACGAAGTCCCCCACATTGAACTCAAGTTCTCTTCTCCTTTTGTTAGCATAGCTCTTGTATCGACTTTGAGCAATTCTTAAATTCTCCTTTACTTGAGCAACTCCTTCTTCTGCATCTTGAATCTTAGCGGAATCAAAGAATGATCTTTCTCCCAGTTGAGACCACATCAAAGGTGTCTTACAAGGTCTGCCATACAGAGCTTCAAACGGCGACATCTTGATACTGGCTTGGTGGCTGTTGTTGTAAGAGAACTCTACATAGGGTAAGCATTTCTCCCAATCAGAGCCATAGTTCAGTACACTAGCGTGAAGCATGTCTTCTAAGATCTGATTTACTCATTCTGTCTGTCCATCTATCTGTGGGTGGTAAGCAGTACTGAAATCAAGTTTGGTTCCAATGGACTTGTGCAGAGCTTCCCAGAATTGGGACACAAATTGAGGACCACGATCAGATACAATACTAGAGGGAGCTCCATGCAGTCTGAGAATATGCTCAATATATAGATCTGCTAATTTTTTGGCATTGGTCTTGGTCTTTACTGGTACAAAGTGAGCAATCTTGGTCAAGCGATCAACAATCACCCAGATGGAATCATTGCCTTTCTGTGAACGGGGCAATCCAACTATGAAATCCATGGATATGCTCTCCCACTTCCACTCGGGAATGTCAAGAGGCTTTAGCAATCTTGCAGGCGTTTGATGTTCAGCCTTGACTCTATTACAGGTGTCACATCGTGCCACATGTCCTGCAATGTCCGTCTTCATGCCTTTCCACCAAAAGTGCTTCTTCAAGTCTTGATACATCTTTGAATTCTCAGGGTGAACACAGTACTTAGAATCATGGGCTTCTGACAAAATTTCCTCTTGTAGGGCTGGATCAGAAGGTACACAGATTCTGTCCTTGAACCAGATGGTTCCTTGTTCGTCCTCATGGTGGTTGGTCTTGTAGCCTAGTTTCATTAGACCACGGAGATATTCAATCCCCTCATAATTTGTCTGAACTTGATAGATGCGATCTGTGAGATCATACTGTATGCAGAGCTCATTCAACAAGCTGTGCGGTAGTATCTCAAGTTGGAAATCATCAATCTCTTCCTTGAGCTCAGGTGGTACGGATTCAGTGATCAAAGTGTGACAGTAGCTCTTGCGACTGAGAGCATCTGCGACTATATTAGTGTAACACCCTAGGTGTTTGTCACCAATTAAGCAATGGGTTTAAACTCAAACAAGACATGTTAAGTGGTGATGAAAGTTTCAAGATCAAATCTACAAAATGAGCGACCAATTAAACTTGGACCATGCACCATTGCTTACATGTTGCCCTTTCCAAAAAGTATGCTTGAGTAATGTTGGATCTACTTCTTTCATGTGCCTCACATCAATTTCCACCCACATGGATGATTGGAAAAGTTTTGTGAAGTTTGGAATCAAAAAGTTACATGAAATGATAAGTTATAATCTTTCTTGGATTGCTTTATTAAGTGAATGGAATTATATATCGTCAACCAAACCTTGCTACCTTGCCCAAACGACTCAAATTGAAATCTACAACAAAAGTCATGAAGGGTTCGTGTTGAGCGGAGGACAAGAAAATACCTCCATCGGTCTAAAACTTGGATTTAAGCTTTACCGTGATGCTACTTTGACTTGGTTTGAATTGTACTTTAGAAACTTTGCATGGAAGTGCACCCTTAAGCAAAGTTGTAGTACTTGACTAGATAAACAACTTTTATAATTGGGTAAAAGTCTAATTCGGTGCATAGCCTACTCAAAAAAAAAATTAGTCCACAAATAACAAAAGTATTACTGTTTTTGAGAGTGAAAATTTTTCTAAGTCTGAGAGCGCGTTACAGTTTCAAGTGCTGCACTTTGGGTTGATATTACTCTCGAACCATTAAGATTTAGACCAAAACCTCTAAATAAAAGTTGGAGCTGGTATGTAGATCTACAACTTTTATTAATAGAGTTTTTGCTAGATCGTCTTTGTTTAGGAGTTACGGATGGACGAACTTAGGCTTTCAGACGTATTTTTGAGGTAGAATTGAAATTTTGAATTTTGTGAACAGTGCCGACACCGTGCTTGAGCTCCAGGCCGCGTGTTGCATTGCTCGCGCCGCGTGGCCTCCGCTGAGCTGCGCCCGTTCGCCAGCTTGCGTGCATAAGTGCAGACCGAGCTCCCCTGCCCTCTCCACTCTCTCCCTCTCCCTTCCCCTTCCCTCTCCTGCTCTCTCCAGCCGGCACAATGCCGCCGCGAGCTCGAGCATGGCCGTCGAGCGGAGCTTCCAGCCGGCCGTCGTAGCTCCTACAGACGGGCTGCGCCCTTCCTTCGTGGGCGCGAGGCTAGGGCCAGCCGCACCTCCTCTCCTCCTCCCCAGCTCCTTTCCCAAGCGCCCTCTCGCCGTCGTGGCCTCGCCGCGGAAGCCGCTGTCGCCGGTGCCGCCTGCTCACGCGGCTAGCAAGCCACAGGCCACCCCAGGCCAAGCGGCGGTCGTTAGGAGGCGCGCCGGGAGCCGGGACAGCCGGAGCCAGCATTGGTCATCGCTTCGCCACCGCCGTGCCCTCCCCTGCCATGCCGCTCCACCGCCGAGCCGCGGGCTCGCGTGGCCGGGTCAACTCGGGCCGCCTCGGGCCGTGCCGAGCTGTCCCCTGGGTGCGCACGACTCCCCTGATGCTCCACCACCACTCCACCGCCGCCGAAAAGCCTCCTCCGGCCGGAAACAGCGAACTCCCGCGCCTCCTCTGCTGCAATCCACGTCAGGGACTTCGTCCTCAAATTCGACTAAAGGGAAGGGCCTAAATGCAATGTCATTGACTCAAGTGAATAGTGCCTCGAGGGACCTATTTGTTGTAAATCGGGTGAAACTTTGGAAATTCATAGTAAATCGTAGAAAATTCGTAAAATAGTAAATGAGGACTTTTTGGAATCCTTGTGAAATTCTCTATGCACGAGATCTATAATATGTCAAGTTTTAGTTTAAAGTTTTAGCTGTAAAAATGGATTTGTGCAGTTAGGGTTTGAATGCTAGTCTTATTTGTTTTTTTTATAACTGCAGTTGTTTTGCTCAAATAATTGTGAAATTTTTGTGGAGTGCTACTAAGGTGATTGTTGTTGTCTGGTAAAAATTTCAGGAGTTTAGGATTTATATTTTAAGAGTTATAAAAATAACAAATGCCCTGTATTGCTTTGCTTCTACTCTGAACAGTTCTGCATGTTTGAATTAATTGGCTCAGTTAAGTTATGAATCATGATTTGATGACAATACATGAGTTTTAGTACTTTTCTTAAGCTTTTCAAAAAGATAAATATCATAAATTTTGGTTAAGTAGATCTTGAGTTATAATTGCTTGAATCTCAGTGGCTGTTTCTGCCCAAACCCAGACAGGGTTTCCTTGTTCTTACTGTGGAGCCTTCTTACTAGTAGAATTAGTTTTAGGTGTTTACAACAAAGTTGTTTAGAATTTGCTAAGCTTTCTAAAAAGTCCAGAACCACATTTATTGGACATGTATAACTCCATATATAGCTGTTTAAAGTGGCATGTTAGTTTCTGTCTATGTTTTGGACAGAGATGCAATTATTGGATTAGTTGACCCTTCTAACTGTAGAATCATCTTAATATGAGAATAAGAAAGTTGTAGGTAACTTCCTAAGCTTTTCAAAAAGTTATGGTTCATGTTTGTTGGAGGTCTAGAACTCCAGTTATGCTTCTCTGATGATGCTATCCGTTTTCTATACCACTGCTGTTGGGCTGGATTTGTAGTTTTGCTTGTGCAACTATTTTCGTGGTGTAAATGATGTTTGCTATGGTTGTAGGGAATACAAAAGTTGTATAAAATTGCATAATATTGCTTGTGTTCAAATTGTAAGACCATAGGCCTGATAGTTTAGGAGTTACATGACTTTTAAGTCCTCTATCAAGTTTTGATTTTATTCTGCGCAGATCTGAAAGATGCTAGTGTTTGATCTAGTTAAGATTTGAATGAGTTTTTGGTGATAATAACAAAGTTGTAGATAATTCATGTATCTAGATTCTGTTAAAATTTGGTGGTATTTGGCCAAGTAGTTTGTGAGTTATGCCTGTTTAAAGTTGGGTTACCGAAATGATTATTCTCTGTCTTGTTTAGACCAGTTTATGTAAATGGGCGTATTTGACTTAGTTAACTTGAGAATCATGCTATGATGGTTATAGATGAAATATATATAATTTCATAAGCTTTCCATAATGTCTTCTTGCAAGTCATTTGGATTTGTGTAACTCCAGTTATAGCTAAATCTTGTAGCTGCTGTTTGCATGTCCCGAAATTGGCAGATTCCAATTATAGTGGTTGCTTGTATATTGCCAAGTGTGGCTTATGCCCTTGTTGATGATCAAGTTATGATACTTGTGACCTTGTTAACTTGTGTCATGCTTGATGTGCTTGCTCTCTATAGTTAGTTGTGTGATGTTAGTTAAAATAGCTATTGGTGTCTATGTCTTGCATAATCTTGTGTTTGTCTTGAAAGCTTATGTGATGCATGTTGTGTTATCCTTCATCACATTCATACACATGCATCTTGCATCTCATTTAGGTACGCTAGATGAACCACGTGAAGGATGCGATGTTGGAGCCAAACCCGAAGACAGTGTTTGATGGATCTATCCCGAAGATGGAAGGACTAAGCAAGTGCTAGGACCGGAGATGTCACCAAGTCGGTGCAAGCTAACTGAACTGACTTGTGTCGGATCCCAGGCAAGCCCCGGAGCATTTTAAGTCTCCTAGTATTTTACAAATGATTACTTAAGTACTTATGATTGATGCATTAGGTTATAAGAGTTGAATGGAACCACTTGATGCATATAAATTCCTTGTCTAGATATTACACCTTTAACCGGTATAGGTCTAGGATCGAATATATGCTTAGCCATGCTTAGACCGGTAGAAGTCGGGTGATATCCTGTCACCTGCGAGATATAGGTGGATACCGGAGCATGGTTTGCTATATTTGCTATCGTGGAAAAGAACCATGGGGTAAAAGTAAATCGAGGCCGGGCGGAGTCTATGTCTAGGTTGACTCATGTGATTCCGTCTGTGTCGATTAAGGACCGTACCGTTGTTGGCGCTTCTGACAAGATTGAACGCATGCCTATCACTTAGCTGGCCGGATAACTCGTTCCGACTGCGAAGCCGAGTAGCTCAACTCAGGCTGGGACCCATTCTGTTGTGCGCTCCTTCCGGGGGACGATCAGACTGAGCCCAAGGGCAGGCTAGGCCTGAACGTCCTGGCATCTGGTGTCCCAGATTGTGCGGTGCGGTACGGACCCGCGAAATGTGTACCTGAGTTGTACCAAAGGTGACCTAAGGTGACCGTTGATCTGGTCTGCCTGGGTTTGTGTTAGGAATAAATTCCCAGCTGGTTGAAATCGATTCGAATCGCCGTCTCTCCCGGATAGTGAGAAACTTGGCTAGTCCCAACATCGTAGTAATTGGATTATGGAATGTGATGGTTCGGATAAACATGGAATTACTATACCTGCTATGGTTACTATTGTATGCTCTAAAAAGATATACCACATGTTTGGCACAGGATAGTTGCTAATCTAGAGATGGATAGTTCTAATTAACTTGATGACATAATTATAATTGTATAATTGAGTTAATCGCTTTTTATGCAAAATGTTGTCAAGCTACCTCCACTTATAAAGCCTTGCATACTCCTTGGAGTCAATTTTATTTCTGGTTATGACGGGTAAGTCTAGCTGAGTACATTCGAGTACTCAGGGTTTATCCCACCATGTTGCAGGTGAGGTTTTGACCTGCTGAGGATGGTGGCTAACCGCCGGTGGGCTCGGTGACTCTATATTTATTCTCATCTATATGCTTTTATCTGAGGATGTCACTTATGCTAGCAATGTATTTGGAACTCATATTAATGAAATCCTTCGAAAGCAATGTTGTTTTCACTAATCGGTTTTGAAATCCAAACTTGTATTATTATTTATGAATCTATTTGTAATATTATTTTCGCTGCAACTCTGCATATGTGATGTGTATTTGCTTAATCACGTGATCTTGGTTGTGATGTTGATTTACCGAGGTCCTACGTGACACTCGGCGGACTACCGGGTTTATATAAGTGAGAGTATGCGCGTGTCAACGTGTTAAGCGGGGACATCCGTACTTGATCTTGTATAAATTGAGCGGTTCTATCACAGCTGGTATCAGAGCGAGATTAAGCATAATACTATCATATACGTCGTTTTAAAAACAAAGTTTTGGTTGTAAAAAGCCTATTTTGACTAAAACTTTAGCGATAGGCAAATTTGTCAAAACTTAATTGCAAAACTATGCTAGCGACATCCTCCTTTATGCCCAGTTAAGGACTATTAGGTGGCCATCTAAGTACTAACTTTGGGGGATGTACTTTATTGCAATTTTTCTTTCGTCGTACATACGGCGTGCTATTTGTATGGATGCCATTCACTTGAATGGTAATGTATGGATCAATTGCCTCTACGCCCAGGTAAGTGTGAGTTGTGAGAGCATGACCGTCCAACTATCGGTCTAGGGGAGAGTTAGCTATGGTTACTGGAATATTTACATGTTACACACATGTATATATGAAGGTACTTAATTGCGGGTATATTTATCGGGTAGCTATGGATATCAAAGTATATACATCTGGGGATGTGTATATGGAGAGTATCTTAGTTTACCGCTTTCATTGTGTGCTTATTTATCTCTTGTGGGGATGGGCTGCAATGAGTTTGCCTGCAGGTATGCTAACCACGAATGCGTAGATTGAATGTAGCTGACGACTAGCTATATATCGAGAGAGTACGTGTTATGCCACCGACATAGAACGTGATTGCCGCCTTAGGCTGGCAATTTTGTGAGAACGAATAGGGCGAGCATGCATCATGATTGTGCTTGTGCATAAATATGCTTCCCTCACCTTGTTCTAATACTAAGTAACTTGTGATCAATGTGATGTTACTATCTTCCCTGTGTGAGGATAGACAAAATGCCTTGTTCCATGCCGCTTGAATAGCTGTGCTTGAAGATAGTGGGTGATTAGTTTTGTCTTGTATGTTTGCTTCCAAAGGAAATAGATGACAAAGTTAATAGTTAGCAAAAGGTTCACCCCTTTGAAAACTAAATTGCTAAATGTAAGTAAAACTTGTTTTGTATAGATATCCACCTACTCTGTAAAAAGGAAATAAAGGATAACAGTACCTTACTACCATGTTCGCATAATATGTGTAGTAGTGTTGCTGTAGGTGACTGCTTATTATGAACGAACCTTGTGCTTAGTAATAGTCATTTAAGCTAATTGGATTGAGTGTTTCAAAAAGCTTGCTTAAGACCATGATGTAGGTGTGGGTGCTCGTTATCTAGGTAGTGCCATAGGTGTCACCTCTTTTGTCCTCGGTAAGCATACGAGTGTTGAAGAGCGCTATCCTAGAACGGCGTCTAAGTTTTGATAATCTTTTGATTGTCATCTCCCATTTAAGTTCTCTCTTAGCAACCTGAGCCTATACACGTGGTTGCTAGCCTTGAACATTGTGCTACGAAGACTTTATCTATGCCTTTGCTTGACCGTAGGCCCAAGCTTAGTTCCCTTGAATGCTTGCATATTTTGTGGTTGTCCCGCTCCTGTGTGGGAGGACCCTGCTCAAAAATCATTGTTAGATCTCATTGCTCCTTCTTCTACTGATGATCTGGTGCGATGCTAATCGCTATCTACCTTGCTTTGGAACCTTATCCTCACAGATCCTGTCATTGCTTTATCAACTGAATCCCTAGTCAGTGCAATGGCTCTGTCCCTTGAATCTCGTTTGTTTTGTCCCCAACTCTTTCAAGTCTCTGAATATTTATCAGTCTTGATCTCATGTTGCTACTCAACAAGACCAAATCTCATGTTAATCTTTATCTGGTAATCACTTGGGTGGACACAAGACGTATATGGAAATTTTTGCAAGAGTCCCCTGCTCAGCTGTCTTTGGCATTTAGGCTATGTTCTCTTGCACGGTGTTTTGATCTGCGGATCCCCTACTTGTTGATTTCTAACCTTGTGACTACCTTTGTTTGCTATCCCTCCTTCACATAATGCTTGCACGTATGCAACCAAATTTGTGCTACATGTGAATGCTTGTGGGTTGTATGTTCAGTAATGGTGCCACGATTAGCGATCTACGGTGCCGCGACGAAACCGAGAGCCTCCTATGGGTGCACACATAAGGCTGTGCTGCTCGGCACGCGCTGGTATTGAGGTTTCTAGTTATGATCCATTGCAGAACTACACCGATATGTTATTGTCACTTGAGCTCTTCCTTGGTTATCTCTCCTTATCGTGTCAGAAGATCTGTATGTCGAACTAGATGCAATAGGACTTCCTTCTGGAGTCGTCCAACGGTTAACCTTTGAAGAACAGGTCACTAATAGGAACATAAACAGACTGCAAGAGATGGTAGGCAAGTGACTCGACGTGACTGTCCCTATAATGACGTCGATCATCTAGTGAGCAACTTATGTCATTTTCATTGGATTAGAAAGGTGCACCACACTTAAGGTTGAACAAGTTATCAGTCGGATGATAAATGGACCAATATATTATGTAGCTTTCCATCAGTTGACATTTGAGTGATTGCACCGCTACAACCAGTTTGGATATTGGTTAACTAGCTTCTCATACCCTCAAAGGACGTTTACCCGTTTATGATCACATCCTTTATGAGAAGTTGTGCTCAAGCCACTTTAATAGAGAACTATTTTTCAAACCTGGGGAGCAAATATAGCACCATTGTAAGGAATATCCGTCAATAGACTATGGTCTAGTGCAAAGTCCATAAGGTCCGTGCTATATCCACTAGGAAAGTAGATGTTACAAGTATTTAGTCTACGCTGGTATCACTCTTCGTACATCGAGGACGAAGTACATAGGACAGTGCTATCTTGGATTCCTTCCAATACAACAATGCTTTCTAGACGCCAACGAAGGAAATTCTTCAGACAACAGCTTACGACGAAGAGCAAGTATCAAAAAGTGTCGTGACCAAATTAGCCTCTCTGATACTCCGAAGTTAAGTAGCCTAATGCTATCACTGATGTTGGAAACTGGTTGATATGTTTCTCTTCTCTTAAAAGTCTATTGCACCGAATCTCGGGACGCGATTCCTTTAAGGGGGGAGGGCTGTAACACCCAGGTGTTTGTCACCAATTAAGCAATGGGTTTAAACTCAAACATGACATTTTAAGTGGTGACGAAAGTTTCAAGATCAAATCTACAAAATGAGCGACCAATTAAACTTGGACCATGCACCATTGCTTACATGTTGCCCTTTCCAAAAAGTATGCTTGAGTAATGTTGGATCTACTTCTTTCATGTGCCTCACATCAATTTCCACCCACATGGATGATTGGAAAAGTTTTGTGAAGTTTGGAATCAAAAAGTTACATGAAATGATAAGTTATAATCTTTCTTGGATTGCTTTATTAAGTGAATGGAATTATATATCGTCAACCAAACCTTGCTACCTTGCCCAAACGACTCAAATTGAAATCTACAACAAAAGTCATGAAGGGTTCGTGTTGAGCGGAGGACAAGAAAATACCTCCATCGGTCTAAAACTTGGATTTAAGCTTTACCGTGATGCTACTTTGACTTGGTTTGAATTGTACTTTAGAAACTTTGCATGGAAGTGCACCCTTAAGCAAAGTTGTAGTACTTGACTAGATAAACAACTTTTATAATTGGGTAAAAGTCTAATTCGGTGCATAGCCTACTCAAAAAAAAATTAGTCCACAAATAACAAAAGTATTACTGTTTTTGAGAGTGAAAATTTTTCTAAGTCTGAGAGCGCGTTACAGTTTCAAGTGCTGCACTTTGGGTTGATATTACTCTCGAACCATTAAGATTTAGACCAAAACCTCTAAATAAAAGTTGGAGCTGGTATGTAGATCTACAACTTTTATTAATAGAGTTTTTGCTAGATCGTCTTTGTTTAGGAGTTACGGATGGACGAACTTAGGCTTTCAGACGTATTTTTGAGGCAGAATTGAAATTTTGAATTTTGTGAACAGTGCCGACACCGTGCTTGAGCTGCAGGCCGCGTGTTGCATTGCTCGCGCCGCGTGGCCTCCGCTGAGCTGCGCCCGTTCGCCAGCTTGCGTGCATAAGTGCAGACCGAGCTCCCCTGCCCTCTCCACTCTCTCCCTCTCCCTTCCCCTTCCCTCTCCTACTCTCTCCAGCCGGCACAATGCCGCCGCGAGCTCGAGCATGGCCGTCGAGCGGAGCTTCCAGCCGGCCGTCGTAGCTCCTACAGACGGGCTGCGCCCTTCCTTCGTGGGCGCGAGGCTAGGGCCAGCCGCACCTCCTCTCCTCCTCCCCAGCTCCTTTCCCGAGCGCCCTCTCGCCGTCGTGGCCTCGCCGCGGAAGCCGCTGTCGCCGGTGCCGCCTGCTCACGCGGCTAGCAAGCCACAGGCCACCCCAGGCCAAGCGGCGGTCGTTAGGAGGCGCGCCGGGAGCCGGGACAGCCGGAGCCAGCATTGGTCATCGCTTCGCCACCGTCGTGCCCTCCCCTGCCATGCCGCTCCACCGCCGAGCCGCGGGCTCGTGTGGCCGGGTCAACTCGGGCCGCCTCGGGCCGTGCCGAGCTGTCCCCTGGGTGCGCACGACTCCCCTGATGCTCCACCACCACTCCACCGCCGCCGAAAAGCCTCCTCCGGCCGGAAACAGCGAACTCCCGCGCCTCCTCTGCTGCAATCCACGTCAGGGACTTCGTCCTCAAATTCGACTAAAGGGAAGGGCCTAAATGCAATGTCATTGACTCAAGTGAATAGTGCCTCGAGGGACCTATTTGTTGTAAATCGGGTGAAACTTTGGAAATTCATAGTAAATCGTAGAAAATTCGTAAAATAGTAAATGAGGACTTTTTGGAATCCTTGTGAAATTCTCTATGCACTAGATCTATAATATGTCAAGTTTTAGTTTAAAGTTTTAGCTGTAAAAATGGATTTGTGCAGTTAGGGTTTGAATGCTAGTCTTATTTGTTTTTTTATAACTGCAGTTGTTGTGCTCAAATAATTGTGAAATTTTTGTGGAGTGCTACTAAGGTGATTGTTGTTGTCTGGTAAAAATTTCAGGAGTTTAGGATTTATATTTTAAGAGTTATAAAAATAACAAATGCCCTGTATTGCTTTGCTTCTACTCTGAACAGTTCTGCATGTTTGAATTAATTGGCTCAGTTAAGTTATGAATCATGATTTGATGACAATACATGAGTTTTAGTACTTTTCTTAAGCTTTTCAAAAAGATAAATATCATAAATTTTGGTTAAGTAGATCTTGAGTTATAATTGCTTGAATCTCAGTGGCTGTTTCTGCCCAAACCCAGACAGGGTTTCCTTGTTCTTACTGTGGAGCCTTCTTACTAGTAGAATTAGTTTTAGGTGTTTACAACAAAGTTGTTTATAATTTGCTAAGCTTTCTAAAAAGTCCAGAACCACATTTATTGGACATGTATAACTTCATATATAGCTGTTTAAAGTGGCATGTTAGTTTCTGTCTATGTTTTGGACAGAGATGCAATTATTGGATTAGTTGACCCTTCTAACTGTAGAATCATCTTAATATGAGAATAAGAAAGTTGTAGGTAACTTCCTAAGCTTTTCAAAAAGTTATGGTTCATGTTTGTTGGAGGTCTAGAACTCCAGTTATGCTTCTCTGATGATGCTATCCGTTTTCTATACCACTGCTGTTGGGCTGGATTTGTAGTTTTGCTTGTGCAACTATTTTCGTGGTGTAAATGATGTTTGCTATGGTTGTAGGGAATACAAAAGTTGTATAAAATTGCATAATATTGCTTGTGTTCAAATTGTAAGACCATAGGCCTGATAGTTTAGGAGTTACATGACTTTTAAGTCCTCTATCAAGTTTTGATTTTATTCTGCGCAGATCTGAAAGATGCTAGTGTTTGATCTAGTTAAGATTTGAATGATTTTTTGGTGATAATAACAAAGTTGTAGATAATTCATGTATCTAGATTCTGTTAAAATTTGGTGGTATTTGGCCAAGTAGTTTGTGAGTTATGCCTGTTTAAAGTTGGGTTACCGAATTGATTATTCTCTGTCTTGTTTAGACCAGTTTATGTAAATGGGTGTATTTGACTTAGTTAACTTGAGAATCATGCTATGATGGTTATAGATGAAATATAGATAATTTCATAAGCTTTCCATAATGTCTTCTTGCAAGTCATTTGGATTTGTGTAACTCCAGTTATAGCTAAATCTTGTAGCTGCTGTTTGCATGTCCCGAAATTGGCAGATTCCAATTATAGTGGTTGCTTGTATATTGCTAAGTGTGGCTTATGCCCTTGTTGATGATCAAGTTATGATACTTGTGACCTTGTTAACTTGTGTCATGCTTGATGTGCTTGCTCTCTATAGTTAGTTGTGTGATGTTAGTTAAAATAGCTATTGGTGTCTATGTCTTGCATAATCTTGTGTTTGTCTTGAAAGCTTATGTGATGCATGTTGTGTTATCCTTCATCACATTCATACACATGCATCTTGCATCTCATTTAGGTACGCTAGATGAACCACGTGAAGGATGCGATGTTGGAGCCAAACCCGAAGACAGTGTTTGATGGATCTATCCCGAAGATGGAAGGACTAAGCAAGTGCTAGGACCGGAGATGTCACCAAGTCGGTGCAAGCTAACTGAACTGACTTGTGTCGGATCCCAGGCAAGCCCCGGAGCATTTTAAGTCTCCTAGTATTTTACAAATGATTACTTAAGTACTTATGATTGATGCATTAGGTTATAAGAGTTGAATGGAACCACTTGATGCATATAAATTCCTTGTCTAGATATTACACCTTTAACCGGTATAGGTCCAGGATCGAATATATGCTTAGCCATGCTTAGACCGGTAGAAGTCGGGTGATATCCTGTCACCTGCGAGATATAGGTGGATACCGGAGCACGGTTGGCTATATTTGCTATCGTGGAAAAGAACCATGGGGTAAAAGTAAATCGAGGCCGGGCGGAGTCTATGTCTAGGTTGACTCATGTGATTCCGTCTGTGTCGATTAAGGACCGTACCGTTGTTGGCGCTTCTGACAAGATTGAACGCATGCCTATCACTTAGCTGGCCGGATAACTCGTTCCGACCGTGAAGCCGAGTAGCTCAACTCAAGCCGGGACCCATTCTGTTGTGCGCTCTTTCCGGGGGACGATCAGACTGAGCCCAAGGGCAGGCTAGGCCTGAACGTCCTGGCATCGGGTGTCCCAGATTGTGCGGCGCGGTACGGACCCGCGAAATGTATACCTGAGTTGTACCAAAGGTGACCTAAGGTGACCGTTGATCTGGTCTGCCTGGGTTTGTGTTAGGAATAAATTCCCAGCTGGTTGAAATCGATTCGAATCGCCGTCTCTCCCAGATAGTGAGAAACTTGGCTAGTCCCAACATCGTAGTAATTGGATTATGGAATGTGATGGTTCGGATAAACATGGAATTACTATACCTGCTATGGTTACTATTATATGCTCTAAAAAGATATACCACATGTTTGGCACAGGATAGTTGCTAATCTAGAGATGGATAGTTCTAATTAACTTGATGACATAATTATAATTGTATAATTGAGTTAATCGCTTTTTATGCAAAATGTTGTCAAGCTACCTCCACTTATAAAGCCTTGCATACTCCTTGGTGTCAATTTTATTTCTAGTTATGACGGGTAAGTCTAGCTGAGTACATTCGAGTACTTAGGGTTTATCCCACCATGTTGCAGGTGAGGTTTTGACCTGCTGAGGATGGTGGCTAACCGCCGGTGGGCTCGGTGACTCTATATTTATTCTCATCTATATGCTTTTATCTGAGGATGTCACTTATGCTAGCAATGTATTTGGAACTCATATTAATGAAATCCTTCGAAAGCAATGTTGTTTTCACTAATCGGTTTTGAAATCCAAACTTGTATTATTATTTATGAATCTATTTGTAATATTATTTCTGCTGCAACTCTGCGTATGTGATGTGTATTTGCTTAATCACGCGATCTTGGTTGTGATGTTGATTTACCGAGGTCCTGCGTGACACTCGGCGGACTACCGGATTTATATAAGTGAGAGTATGCGCGTGTCAACGTGTTAAGCAGGGACAGCCGTACTTGATCTTGTATAAATTGGGCGGTTCTGTCACAATTAGCTTTTCCTAGATGATAGTGAATTTCCAGGTCATAGTCCTTGATCAACTCTAGCCATCGGCATTGCCTCATATTCAGATCTTCTTGAGTGAAAAAGTACTTCAAGCTCTTGTGATCGGTGTATATATCACACTTGTTGCCTATCAAGTAGTGCCTCCAGATTTTCAAGGCATGCACAACTGCTGCTAACTCAAGATCATGAGTAGGGTAACGGTTCTCGTGTTCTTTCAACTGTCGAGAAGCATAAGCTATCACTCTTCCATCTTGCATCAATACACAACCAAGTCCTTGATGGGATGCATCACAATAGACCACGAAATCTTTGCTGATATCAGGCAATGCTAACACAGGAGTTGTGGTAAGCTTCTGTTTCAATTCCTGGAAGCTTTGTTTGCACTCGGGCATCCATTCAAACTCTTTGGTCTTCTTTAGAAGGTTGGTCATTGGATGGGCTATCTTGGAAAAGTTCTCAATGAATCGGCGATAATATCCAGCCAATCCCAAGAAACTTCTGACTTCTATCACATTACGGGGTTGATCCCATTCTTTCACGACCTCAATCTTAGCTGGGTCAACTGCAACACCTTTAGCTAATAGTACATGGCCTAGGAAGGCAACTTCCTGTAACCAAAACTCACATTTGCTGAACTTTGCGTAGAGCTGATGTTGGGCTAGTTTCTCGAGCACCATTCTCAGATGATGTTCATGTTCTTCAGCAGTGGATGAATAGACAAGGATGTCATCAATGAATACCACCACGAACTTATCTAGCTCATCCATAAAAACCTTATTCATCATGTTCATGAAGTATGCGGGAGCATTCATGAGTCCAAAGGACACCACAGTGAACTCAAACTGCCCATACCTAGTCACAAAAGCTGTCTTCGAAATATCACTTTCTCGAATCTTCATCTGATGATAGCCAGATCTGAGATCAATCTTGGAGAAATACTTGGCACCTCGAAGCTGATCAAGCAGATCATCAATTCTTGGCAGGGGGTACTTGTTCTTGATGGTGACTGCGTTCAAGTTCCGGTAATCAATGCACATTCTCATTGAGCCATCCTTCTTCTTAACAAACAGAACAGGGGATCCCCAGGGGGAAGCACTGGGTCTAATAGATCTCTTCAAGATGAGCTCATCAAACTGTTTCTTGAGCTCAGCCAGTTCATTGACTAACATGCGATAGGGTCTCTTGGCAATGGGTCCCATTCTCGATAATAGATCAATGATGAACTCTACATCACGGTCTGGTGGCATACCCGGTAATTCTTCAGGGAATACATCGGGATAGTCTCTGACTACTGGCACATCATGAACTGTCTTCTCCTCTTTTTGTGATTCTGAACTTGCTTTAAGGGCACATAGGATAGAGGTGGACTTTCCAGACTGGGGTTCACATCTAATGACTTGGCCTGATGGGTGGGTCACTTGGACGTATCTAGGTGAACATGATATGATACCTTGGTGAATGGTTAACCAATCCATACCTAGGATGACATCTAGGCTAGTGGAAGGTAAAAGGGTTAGGTCGGCTTTAAAGACAAGACCCTCAATGGTAAGACTCACTCCCTTATAGATGTGGGTGCATTTTAGGTCTCCTAACGGTGAACTGGTGATGATAGGCTTTTCATGTGGGGTTACAGGCAGGTCATGCTCTTGTGCAAACTTGGATGATATGTATGAACAAGTTGCTCTAGAGTCGAATAGGACTGATGCAGTGTTGCCATTAACTAAAAACATATCGTACACCACGTCAGGGGTAGCTTGTGCTTCCTCGGCGTCCAGATGGTTGAGACATCCACGAGTAGTAGATCCCTTGAGCTGAGACTTCTAAGCAGCTGAGTTTTGAGGGCATTCAACGGCCTTGTGACCTGGTTGGCCACAAGCAAAGCAGGTGAAAGGCGTACCACCCATAAGGGTTGGCGCAGGTGCCTTCTAGTTTCCAGTGCCTGGTGCAGAGTGGTTCTATGCTGGGCGTTCATTCGCTGAGCGGGGACGGTTGAAACGGTCCTGAGCATAACGGTCCTAGGTGTAATGATCCTGAGCAGGGCGGGAGTATTGGGCAGTGTAGCCTCCACTACCCCTACTCGATCCAGGGTTGTCATCCCTGTTGTGGCGAGAGCATTCCCTGGATGGTGCATCTCTATGGAACCTCTTGCGATCATGACCACGGAGAGACTCCTCAGGCTTACGCTTCCTCTCCCTATACTCTTCTCCAGCTTCAGCACGGTCCTTCTCAATCTGGATGCAGCGATCCACCAGAGCACGCAACGTGTTACTCTCAATACCGCCAAACTTTAGCTTGATGTGCGGGTTAAGTCCCTTGTGATAATAGTACAGCTTCTCCTTCTTAGAGTTTACAACATAGGGAGGTGCATAGCGAAGAAGATTGGTGAAATGAGTAGTGTACTCAGTCACCCTGTCCTTTCCCATCTTGATGTTGCGGAACTCCTCAGCTTTGGCCTCCATGACAACCTTGGGAATGTGATACTCAGTGAATGCTTCGGTGAACTCATCCCATGAGATGTTGGCAGGGTCCTCATGGGAATCACTGAAACTGTCCCACCAGGCATGTGCTGCACCTATGAGCTAGTGTGTGGTAGCTCCAACACACTCATCATCGGTGAAAGTAGTGAGGTCAAGCTTCTTCTCCATTTCCTTGAGCTAGTCATCGGCTACAAGTGGGTCAGGGTCAGTGCCATCATAGGTAGGTGGCCTTAGCTTCAGAAATCCCTCTAGCTTCCTTTGGAAGTCATTCTACTGACCTCCCTGGCGATGGTTTGCTCCTTCAACAAGAGCTGCAAGAAGCTGGGTCTGCTGTGCCATCACTTTTGCTAGGTTTGGTGGTGGTGGTGGAGGAATGTTCTCCTCAGGCGGCGGAGTATTCTCCAGGTGGAAGGGTATCCCTCCATGTCCACGACCACGGCCACGGCCATGGTTGTTGCCACCACGTCCCCCATTTGGTTCAACTGGTTCAGGGGTGGGCGCACATCCATGGTTCATTAGGCTATTAGATCGGTTGTTCGGCATCTGCAACATGGATCATAGAGAATTTAGTGCTTGTGTCATTAGTGCTTGTAATTTCATATGATTACATGATTTTGACGATTTAAAGAAAAACATTTATGCTATCCAACACTCATTACAAAGAAGCAATAAGATTCATAAAGATGCAATAAGATCCGAAACATTCATTACATGGGTTTTATTACATAGCATCATCTCCAGTAGCTACACTTGAAGACGTGTGAGAATCGTTCTACGCATAGTGTCTCATAATACATCTCATAAGGGGTACATCATGGGGTACAACTTATGGAAGCTACTGACATGACTCATGACCATGCAGGGTAATTATACTCTAACTCGTATACCATAGCTGGGATACGACTGTTCTCGATCTCGATCTCCTCAACAGACTTGTGAAGTCAGGACACGTACTTTAAGGCCTCAGCGAGCTCCTTAGTAGGCTTGGCTCCAGGTAGGGTAGGGCAGGCGTCTAGGTTGAGGCGAGTCGAGGCTAACTCAAACTCCTCTATTCTAGGCTTTGTCTTGCTGCGAATCTCCTTGGGTAGCTGATCCCACATACCCTTCATCTCCCTAAGGCGCTTCCTATCTAACTTCTGCTAGGCCTGTCGAGTCCTCTCACATTTGTCCTATAGGTACTCGTTCTGCCTGAGTGCCTCGATCAGGTGACCCTGGTTGCGAACGGCCTTCTTTCTGAACTCTTCTAGATCTTGAGTCATGGTCTTGTTTCGAGACTAGATCTTCAACATGTTAATCCCCTTGGATCTCTCTCTGTCTCTTCTGCGGTTGAACTCGGCCTTCTTGTCGTCCAACTCTCTCTGCAACTCCAAGACCTTACTATCGAGGTAGCAGTTCCTGTTGCCTAGGTCGGCGGCTTTGTCCTGTAAGTCGTCGACCTCGGCTCTGTGGATTTCTTCATGGCGGTTGAGCTTGTCCTGCAGCTTGGCAACTGTCTCAAGTAGACTAGCTCGCTCCTGTGCTCTCTGCGTGTCTCGCTCCTGGTTCTCCCACCGGAGGGCCTGGTCTTGACGTCTCCTCTGCTCCAGCTGGGTCACATACCTATCCTGCTCCATCAGGTGGATAGCTGAGACGCGAAGGCATCTGTCCTCCTCGGCAAGGATAACTCTGCCGGCTACGAAACTCTGCTCACTAGGGGTAAGGCTGAGGTCGAGGGCCTAGGGAAGTAGATGGAACTTTGTCATCTTCAGGTGCTCGTAGTGGTCCCTCATCACTCTACGAAGTGCCTTGTGTGAGATAGCTCGCAGTCCCTCCTCGATGGTGTCCTCTATAGTCAACTCAGTGGAAGCTAGGACAGAAGGTAACGTAGTGCTAGCTGGGAACTCGACTAAGGTGACAATCGGTCCTTTGATTCCTCCTTCCTGAGCTGGCTTCCCGGTGTAGGTGACCTTGACAAGCTCGTCGGGGACACCTAACGTGACAAGAACTCGGTAGAGGGTCTGTGCAAAACCCCTGAGCTCACATAAGTCGAAGGTAAGCTTGGCGTGGTCCAGAGGTAGCGGTCCTAGAGGCGGCCAGTCGACGTTCGTTGCCATCTGCATTTTTTTTAAGGAACAGGTGTTAGCAGGTCAATAAATAGATAAGCCTTGCATAAAAGTAAATGCAGGGTCAGTATATAACCGAAAGAAGGGCTGTTCATGTCCTATTCTATCGTCCATTTCTAAGGGTTTCGTCCTATGGTCAAGTATGGCTCTGATACCAACTGAAACAACCCCAATTTCCGCAAAGGGAAAACCACAGAGTTGAAGTGTAATAAGACCGTGGTAGATCATATTACTGAAATTCCAGTCGAATATCACATCCATACAACGATATTATCAGAGTACAAATAGTGCGGAATTATATAATTTATTACATCGCCGCATTGGCAAAATCAAAAGTAGCATTCATTCAGAATAGCTTGAAGATAAGATCGCCAAACTCGAGTGTAGGCATGAACCCCTCAACCGTCAAACTCCTCGGAGCTATACTCCTCAGCAGAACCTGTATGCCAAAATTTATCAGTACGATTTGTACTGGCCACTCCCAACCCTATGAGCATTGCTTTGTGGAAATTGGATGCAAGTTGGATATAGTCAAAAGGAACCTATAAGGCTGGGGTTTCCTATGTATTTTAGCATATCAAGTATATAACAGTATAGTCAAGTTTTAACACCATTCCCACACATATTCCACCCATTCCCATTCCAGAGCTAGGTTTCGATCCTGGGGATCGACATACCACCATCTCCACACCATCACCATACCATATCATACCATACCATACCATCGCTCAGTCGACAGGCCAACTCCCTCTCAGCACTGTCTCAAGGCCCGTAGCCCCTGGCTATGACTGAACACTTGCTCCCAGGGGGAGAAGAGAAGGACTCATCTCGCTATCTAGTTTAAGCGAAACCCAAGAAAGGTCCATTGCCGATGAGTCGGCATACGTATCGATCGATCAACCATACACTCTGCAGAGGTTTTACATAACCACAAGATCCGCCTTCCTCGCTGACCATCGTCAACTGGGCTGATTCCGGCCGCTTGCTAGCCTAGGATAATGCCACTCTACCATTCAGCCCTGGTACACCCCAAGTCTAGTCTGGGGTGGCTAAAACTAAGTCATGAGCTAGGTCCACAAGGTCTCCATGAAGTCTCAGAAGGGTGTGGGGGAAATCCTCCATGTCTCGTACCTCCTTACACTATCCGCTATCAACCTAGCAGTAGTGGCAATATCCTACCAAGTAGTCCGGCCGTCCCGCACCATATAGGGCAAGTGGTACATAAGGCTTCCTGGTGAATCTGAGTACTAGTAAGTCCTTAGGGGTGACCAAGCCAGAATGTCTCCATCAGGGTTTACATTTACCGTGCCACCACAGCACCTCCACCCTGGGCTCCTCCCATCATAGGTTCATACCCAGGGCCACCTCATATACCATTTACCCACCACAGGTATCCATTCCAAGGCTGCCCAGGTAGCACCCCATGGCAAGACTTGCCCCAGGCTCATCGTATACTCCAACTTGGTCGACACAACCCTCACCCTCCACGCACCCAAGTCAACGGTCAACGGTCAACAGTCAGGGTCATTGACAGGTGGGTTCGGTCAACGGTCAACGTTGACCAGTCAACGGTTAATACGGCCGGGTCTCAAACGGGCTTTGGGTTGGGGCGGTCTGGGCTGGGCCAGGCCGGACACGTGGCATGCTGTGACACAGCCATGTCATGGCCATGGGCTTCCACTGGGCCATGGTCCATGGCTCACGATCCACGGTGGACAGATGCGCCAGTCTACGGTGGACCGTGTCTTCTTCCGGTGAGCCACATCCACCCCTCTCTTCTCTATCTGTGGTTCACGTGCACTGGGTTCATGCATGGGTGGCCAGCGAGGGGGGGGTGTCTCCCCTGTTTCTCCCGCGGTGGTGCTCCTACCGGTGGCGAGCTCGCTGTTGAGCCTCCGTGGTGATGTTGGTGTCCAATTGGGGAGGGGAAAGGCTTCCCTAGGCTACGGCGACTGCGACGGTGGGGTCTAGGTGGTGGCCGGGGGTCACCGAGGCGCTAGCCACGGCAAACGGTGGCTCAAGCTCCACCGGCATGCGGGAATGGCGTGGTGCTGCAGCATAGGCCGATTCTGTGGTGTGTGTGGGCGACACAATGCTCCAATGGGCATGTTGGGCATGTCGAGGGGTCCTCCAGGGCCTCCGGTGGCTTTGGCCACAGTGGCGGCTTCCCGAGCACGACGGCGGTGTCGATGAGGTGGCTACGACCCTGGAGAAGTGTTGTGGTGGGGGCGTGTAAGTTTCTACGGGTTCGTGGGGCCACGGCGAGGATGTTCAGGCTCAAAGGCAGGGCTCGGATCCTCATGTGGCCGGTAGGGGCTTCTCGACGGCCACGGTGGTCATGAAGACAACGGCGAGGCACACGGGTGAACCATGGGGCTCCAACAGGGTGATCACGATGCGGTCACAGACGTGTGCATGGGTGCAAGTGTTCCCATGGACCAGAGACGGCCCTGGCCTTCGCGCTCCCGGGTGGAGCGCCATGGCCAACGAGATGTGGTTCGGCGACGGCGGGCAAAGAGAGACCGAAAGGGGGCTCACTGTGGGTGTTGTGGAAGAGGGGATAGCGGTGCAGTGAAGAGTTGCAGCCATGTAGCTCTAGAAGCCCTGCAGTGCAGCGTTGCCCACATCAGGGACGACAACGCTGGCGTCGTCTTCAGCTCCGATGACCTCCTACTCCACGGCAGCTTCGGCATTTTCTCCCCTTCCCTTTCTTCCCCTTCTCCCCCTTCTCTCTTGGTTCGGATGCGCTGTGGACGGCCACCAGGTGGCGGCAGGCGACAGGACAAGCGCTAGGGCTCTAGGGCTAGGGCTTTTATAGCCGAGCTCGGCCATGGAGCTCGGTGATCGGCAGATGGAGGCTGAGAGGTGATCGGAGGCGCACGCTTGCATCCAATAGCGCGTGCATGGTTGCGTGGGCGTGGCACAAAGGAGACAGGGGCATGCCCCGGGCATGACCCCCTGGCCCGCCCCCTACCAGTGCTGTCGGCGTTTGGTCACGTGGTGGTTGAGCACGGCGTGGGGAAGAAGAAAAGTAGGGCTGACATGCGGGGTCCAGCGGGCAGCGGCTGCAAGCGGAGGCGAGGAGACGCATGGGCGTGGGCGACGTGCGGCTGACACATGGGGTCAAGTGGCAGCGGTAGTTGGCGAAGGCAGCAGGGTGCGCGGGCGACGCGTTGGGCTACGAGCTGGGCTATTGCGTGCGAGTTGGTGCCGGCCTGCTAATACGCGCACGTGGGCCAGCAGAGAGGAGATGTGAAGGGCTGCGCCGGTTAGGCTGGTTGGCGCAGGCCGAGCCTGTGAGGCCTTCTTCTTCTTTTCTTCTTTCTTTTTTTTCATTTCTTCTCCGTTGTTTGATTTCAAATTTGGTTTAGTATTTGAATTCAAAACTGAGGTAACTTATTTGTTGGAGTTTAGGGAATTTTGTTTAATAATAACTTTATGGTTTATTACTTTAATGGATTTGTTAAGCATAACATAAAGCAAATGGAAGTCCAAATCACATCTTGAATTAACAATGTATGTAACACTTTATTTGTTAGAAATTAAATAACATAATCAACAAATGGCATGCCATGCTTATGTGTTGTCTTGGTTGGGTCAGACCTAATGCATCTCTTAGGTTGGGTTTCTATACATGACACTCATCATCACATGGGAGTTCTTGAGAAAAAAAAATTTGTAGTTGGTATTTTTGGTGTGTGGATTTTTGGGTTGTTACAATCAGCCACTGTGGTTAGAAGAATTCTTGAGATATCACGTGAGTCTTCTCTCCATGCTCGCATAGCTGTTCTAGTGTTTGCAAGGGCTAAAATGTGTGGACACATTCCCCTTGTTTGCTCCACCAAACGCCCATCGAGAAAGCCACAGGCTTATTTCCCACAGTTCCTAGTTACCGAGAAATCAGCTGGGCATCTGTTAGGCGGGCAGCCTTTCCCCTTCTCCTGGAATAATTCTATCAATGGGCCGATGTGACTTGGTTCATGATGACCTTTGGCCTTGTGGGGACCCAGACTCCCTTCAATCCAAAGAAACCTTGGTGGGTTGATCTCTGGTCAATGTAAATTCTTCGTATCCATCCCATGATATTTTGTAATTTGGGGAAGCAATAAGTCCGAATCTGTTATCTCTTCATTATCTGTCCCCTGAATCTCTAGAGTGTCGATCCATTTCCATATCTGATTTCAATTCCACAACCCCGGTGAAATATATCTTCTCGCCTTCCTAGGCTATATATACGGGCCATGGCTGTAGATTGAAAAACAATCTGCTTCATCTCAAACCTTCTTCGTCTTTAGTATAGTTCCTACTTTTCCGTAGCTTTGAGATCATGGAGAACAGCAAGAGGTTAGTTGAGGAGGCCCTCAACGGATCTGCATCATCACGCCAACGCCTTCATCGTCAAGAGGGTGCAACTTGGGGTGCTCCCTTCATTCCAGAGCAGAGGACTGACTCTGCCTAGCCTTTAGGGTCATCTTTAGCACTAATTCGCCGCCAGCTCCCCCGCTATCTGAGGATGTAGATTGATAATGATGATCTACTAGCCTCCATCGATCAGACTGACCAGAATCTAGCCAGCTGCCTCTCCCTTGCAGAATCGGCTTTGGCCATGATTCAAGGCCGATCACTCCCTGAGGCAAGCCCGGTGGGGGAAAGGTTGGCCAAGGCTGAAGCTAAAATCATAGGTGAGATGTCTACCACAATCTCTCTATCTTCTTCTCAATTTTTCTTTCAAGATTTCTGATCATTCTTTCCTTAAATCTTTTAGATCTAACTACTTAGTTGGAAAGCCTTCGATCAGCTACGGATCACACGACGGGATTCATCAATGCCAGGGGTGCTGTTCCGGTGGTTTGCTTACATGACATCCTGAACCATGTCAGGGAGGTCGCTATTCATGGTGTTTGTCATGGTGCTGCCATGGCGTTGGCTGCTGCATAAGCCTGCTCTAGCCACAATCTTCGGCTTCTTCCCCATGGTTTTTCCAGATGCGGCGCACCCTGGGGAGCACAAGCGCTTGGTTGAGGATTTCTCTAGCGCTGCTAACTCTGTAGCCTTCAATGCCCTAGTCGATGATATAGTAAGCAAAGTGTTTTCTGGCCCGTAGCTTGTAATAGGCGATATTCAGCAAATAATTTCCTCATCTTGAATTATTTTCCTTTGTTTCATGCTTCATATTATACACATCACTTTGTCCATGTTTGCCTTTTGCTTCTATAGGCGGTACACATCATACTGGCTTTTACCCCTTCGGATTTATTTTTGCACTAGAGGCGATACCTTTCCGATATCGTCTATTAGAGCTGACGACCGAACAAATTGGTTATTAAGTATTAATCCAAACGCTAGGGTAATATTTCTTTAGATATTTCCCATTGATTGCTCGGCCAAATTCTTCCTCTCCTCCTAGTGTTTCCAAAATATAAGCATTGTTAGGCGCACAACGTTTGATATGATAAGGTCCTTCCTAGTTAGGTGACCATTTGCTGAATTTACTATCTAAATTTTCTAGACCAAGTCTCCTTTAGAAAACTGCTTAACCTTGACCTTTTTATTGTAATATTTTGCAACCCTTAGTTTATTGGCTTTGATATTTTCAAGAGCATGCAACCGAAGGCAACTCAAGTCTTCCAAGTCATCTATCATAAGATTCTTGTAGACTTCAGCTATCAAATCATTCTGTAATGTAACATGCCTTGATCCAGTCTGAACTTCCCAAGGAAGGATTGTATTATGGCCATACACAAGTTCATAAGGTGATGTTTTAATTGATCCATGATAGGCCATCCTATATGCCCATGGTGCCTCATTGAGTGTTGACAGCCACTTCCTTGGTTGTTCCTCAATCTTTTTCTTGATCAGCTTAATCATAATCTGATTAGACGCCTCTGCTTGGCCATTAGCCTGAGCATAGTAAGGAGAGGAATTCAGTAGCTTGATTCCCATACTAGCAGCAAAATCCCTGAAGTCTTCTGATGTGAACATTGTCCCTTGATCGGTAGTTATAGTTTGAGGAATTCCAAAATGATCCACAATGTGTTCCCTGACAAAATCAATCATGTTCTTTGAGGTTACCGTCTTCAAAGGAATTGCCTCAACCCATTTAGTAAAGTAATTTATTGCTACCAATATGAACTTATGTCCTTTGCTTGAGGGCAAAAAAAATCTAGCCAATCAAATCAATTCCCCAACCTCGAAACGGCCATGGCTTGATTATTGGATTCATGGCCGACATAGACGATCTTTGAACATTACCAAAATGTTGACAGTCCTAGCACCCCTTGTAATATTCAAAATAGTCTTCTAATATCGTTGGCCAGAAATATCCAATTCTACGAATAATCCATTTCATCTTATAAGCCGATTGATGAGCTCCACATATCCCTTCATGCACCTCACCCATCAACACCTTAGCTTCTTCTTGATTTAAGCATTTGAGAAACACCCCATCGACTGTTTTATAATCTAATTGATGATCTAACAAAACATACTTAGCCGATTTATACCTTAGCTTTCTAGTAACTTTCTGGGATGGATCTCTAAGGTAATTGGCTATTTTGATTCTCCAATCATCATTCGAGGTTTCACTACTCAAGACTTCTCGAAACACTCGATACCCTAACGCACTTTGAGCTAGACGATTAGCTTCTTCGTTTTGTGCTCTCAGAATATGTTGGAAAGAGACATGAAGGAATTCTTTGAGCAACTTTTGGCATTCATCATAATACCCCTTTAGATTTTCTTCTTTGCACTCATATAGGCCGATCAACTGATTAATAATTAACTGTGAATCTCCAAATACTTCAATTGCTTTGGCCTTTACTTCATGAAGAAGTTGAAGTCCCTTAAGAATAGCTTCATACTCTGCTTGGTTGTTAGTAATCATTGGTTCAGTTGGAAAAGCAAACTCAAAACTTGCCCCCCGAGGCAAAATAATAACAATATCAATGCCACCACCTTGCTTGCATGATGATCCATCAAAGAATAACATCCAAGGCATCGGCTCTACATAACCAATCCTTGGCTTATGATGCTGGCTGACAAAATTGGCCATTACTTATCCTTTGACTGCTTTAGCCAATTCGTACTTCAAGTCAAATTCCGATAATGCAAGAATCCACTTTCCCACTCTCCCATTCAATATTGGCATCGATAACATGTGCTTAATCACATCAGCCTTGGAAACAACCATACACTCGGCCGATAATAAGTAGTGTCGCAACTTAGTGCAAGAAAAATATAAGCACAAGCATAACTTTTCAGTGAGAGAATATCTTGTCTCTGGATCCAGTAGTCTTCTACTTAGATAGAAAACAACTCTCTCCTTTCCTTCAAATTCTTGCATCAAGGTCAATCCAATTGTTTTGTCATCAGCCGATATGTATAATTTAAAAGGCTTACCTTGCTGAGGAGGAACCAGCACAGGTGGACATTTCATGTATTCTTTTATTTCTTCAAACGCTTTTTGTTGTATGTCACCCCACTTGAATTCTTGATCATTTTTCAACTTTAACAAGGGAGAAAATGGTAGGATCCTTTCCGACAAATTTGAAATGAATCTTCTGATGAAATTAATCTTACCAAACAGAGATTGCAACTCTGTCTTAGTAGTCGGGGGAACTGCCTCATCAATTGCTTTTATGCTTTTTTGACCAACTTCGATTCCTCTCTCATGGACCATAAATCCCAAGAATTGTCCAGCTGACACTCTAAAAGCACACTTATTAGGATTCATCTTTAGACCATGTTTTCTTGTGCATTCTAGAGTCTCTTGTAAATCAATTAGGTGCTCTTTGTACCCTTTGGATTTTATCATCACATCATTGATGTAGATTTCAACAATCCTATCGATCAACTTATGAAAAATATAATTCATCGCCCTTTGATAAGTTGCATCAACATTCTTCAGACCAAAGGTCATCACAACCCACTCAAACAAACTGATTGCACTGGGGCACCTAAAATTTGGTTGTATCCTGCATTGTCGTCCATGAAGCTAATAACCTTGTGCCCGGCTGCTGCATCTACTAACATATCAACTATCGGCATCGGATAACCATCCATGGGTGTGGCTTTGTTCAGATCCCTGAAATCGATGCAAACTCTTAATTTTCCATTCTTCTTATATATAGGGACAACATTCGATATCCACTCTGCATATTGGCACGGTCGGATAAACTTCACCTCCTATAACCTTTCAGTCTCCTTTTTGATATCATCAAGCACATTTGGGTTGAATCTCCTTGGAGCCTATTTAAATGGTTGATATCTAGATTTGATTGGCAATCGATATTCAACAATTGACTAGTCTAGACCAGGCATCTCATAGTACTCTCAAGCAAAATAGTCTTTAAATTCCTTTAACAAATCAATTAACTCATGTTTATACTTAGGGTCCAACTTGGCACTTACATACGTTGGCCTGGGTCTATCTCTAGAATCAATATCTACTTCTTCTAATTCATCAGCCGATGTGAAACCATGTCCCAGTTTGCCATCTGTACCATCTAATGCATTATCCATTAAGACAAATTTTTAAAGCCAACTGCTTGGATCGGTTGTTGACCTTAATCGTTGATTCTAATGAAGCCTCCTTCCCACAACTTGCCAGAAAAGCATTCGAAGTCACCTAGTTCCTAGAAGACTGGATCGGCTGTTGCGTTGCTCATAGACTCATTAGCGCGAACCATTTCAACATCATCTCCATGCCATTGAATCAAACACTGATGCATGGTCGATGGTACACAACAGTTCACATGAATCTAATCATGACCAAGGAGCAAACTGTACGACCCTTTTCCATCGATGACGAAGAATGTGGTGAGTAGAGTCTTACTCCCGATTGTTAGTTCGATGTTTATTGCCCCCCGGGTCTTAGACGCATTACCTCCAAAATCCTTAAGCATCATGTCAGTCTCCATCAGATCTCTTGGTCCTTTGCTAAGTTTATGAAAAGTGGTGTAACGCATGAGATTGACAGAAGCAGCTCCGTCCACCAATATCTTGTTCATTGGCTTCCCATCAACCAAACATTTTACATATAAAGCCTTTAAGTGCTGATGCTTGACGGGTTTATCAAATATTGCTTGTTGTATAACCGTCAACTTGGCAACCATCTCCTCATACTCCGATTCATCGAAATCCGAATAAACTTCTTGATCTACCGGAGCTCTAAACTCTGATGGCAATAGAAAAGCCATTTGAATATTAGCCGATGGTTGCTTTTTATTGGTTGTTTGTTTAGTACACCATACTTAGGGTTTACCAGATGCCTGAGTCTATACCAACTCTTTATTCCTTAGGTGTTGCACCCTTCACTTCTAGCTTCTTGTCAAACCTCCTGGACACCATTGGCCTTCCTACCAAACATATTTTCTCTTGTTGCCTTCTTCTTCATAATCAACCCAGTCTTGGTCAACAACTCATTTTCCAAGCCGATCATGAATACTTTTATTTTTTAAGCGTTGATCCATGTTATTATGGTGATATGCATCTTGAGTGTGGATAGACCAGCGGTTGGTTTGAGATTGCCTAAACTCCCAATATTGATCGCTGCATTCTGGACAGTTATGTCTAGTAGGCAACTTCAACCTTCATTCCAGCAATGTCTGAAGAAAGGACAATTCCAATGTGATTCAGCTTGTTTTCTTTCATACCTCTCTTTTTCCAGTTGATGCTGGTATTCTTGATCCTTTAACCAATGCTGATAATCCTTTTCTTTCTGCCGCTGCCACTTATTCAACAGGATCCGAGATGTAACTCACGGCTTCGTCGCCCCTTCTTTTGACGTTTCTCCCTGCTCATATCGGCTCTTTTGCTTATCATGACGTCTCTTAATTTCCCTGTATTTGTTGGCCGATATTTGCATCTTGGGATCAACTATTCTAGCTTCTCTTGATTTGGTTGATGTCAGGACTTTAGTCTTTCCTTTGATCAGCCTAGCATCAACCATGTTTTGTTCTCCTGGGAAAGGATTATCATCAATTTTCATTTTCTGAGGCGTATCAAACTTGAGTCTCCCTTGCTGAATAGCCCTCTGTATATGCTGCCAGAAAATTCTGCATTCATTAGTGGAATGAGAGGTAGCATTATGGAACTTCCAGAACTTCTTATTCTTCAACTGATCAGGGGGCAACATAACATGATTATAGGGCAACTTGATCTACCCTTTCTCAAGCAAGAAATCGAAGAGCTTGTCTAATTTTGTGACATCAAAGTCATAGCTCTCCTCGACTCCTCTTCCCCAAGGATTTGGCACCATTACTGTCTTTTTCCCCCAATTCCATTCAGCCATAGCAACCTCTTCTTCTTCATCTTCATAGCCATCATGGACTGAGTATGGATTATAAGCTTTGGCCATTGTGGTACTCTTCTGGAATCAGGTATCCCTGCGCATGCTCTGTGTTTACACCAAAATTTGGGAGAAGAGCGCGGGAACTCATAGGCTTCCAAGATTGTGCCAATCAAGGAGTCGATTGAGTAAAAATTGAAATCTACCAGGTTGAATGCGACACTGGGATCGGTTCTCTCTAAATGATGTCAGCAGAGAACGATGGCAAGATATGACTGGCATCAAGAAGATACATATCAGACTCTACAAAAGGGGAAGGATTAGAGTCTAAGTTATCTTAAAATAGGAATGATTTCTTCGTACCAAAGATTATACTGAGTCGTACTTGAGTAGGATTCATTTTTAGGTCCCGGGTATAAATATCAAACCTCGGCTATTGTAAAGGACACACAATCAATCAAATACTAGTTATTTACTTTTTCGGCTCCGGCCACCCCTTAGGAGTAGGAGTAGAGTAGATCTCGATGAGTTCTTTAGCAAGTATGGCTGCATCGATCTGATCGACCTCCACTGCTTGTCTGTCAGTACCGTCATGGCTTATACCTCTGTTTGTATGGCTGCATCGATCCGGTCGACCTCTACTATGACTCTAGTATGAGTTAGTTATCGACTCTTGTCTAGTTCAAGAACAGCTGCATCGATCTGGTCGACCTCTACTGCTTGAACTAGATTAAGGTCAAGTTTTCGGCTCTATCTAAGGGTGGCGTTCCTTCGGATAGATTCATTAAGTTACCTATATTGCCTATTGCTTCCATTATCTATTTAATTGCAGCAATATCACTTCACCCGATTGGGATTCATCTATATTGGCCTTATATCCTTTTTAACCCATCGTTTGTTAATCTAAACTAATCTAATATGTGCATTAAACGATGAGTTATGTTTTATCGGTTATTTTATATCAATCTTAATCGTGCATAGCATGTGGTTAAGGCATGTTTGATCTTGAGTAGATCTAATGGCAAGCAAAAATTGTTCCATGGCCCAATATCACAGCCTATGTGATTCTGCCTCACACCCCACTATTAGCACTGTGGAGTGGGGATCGTTATTTGGTAGATCTGTTCCTGAGAAGGCATAACCTTAACTGTGCGCTATGCCTGAATCGGCTATTTTAGCCGATATCGAGTGCTTTCACAAATAGTTCGCATCACGAGATCATTGAAGTAGCGATAGGTTGAAAGATGTATTACCCCCATGATCTTATTATTGTATTATGGCCTACATGATTCTTCCTCATACCCCACTGATATTAGTAATAAGTTAGGGTCATCGAGTCTATTGTTGTTTCTACGGCCTGCATGATTCTGCCTCATGCCCCACTAGTTATAGCGATAGATGAGATCTAATATGTTCATTCGATTTATCTCTATTAAATGATTGAATGATGATGAACTGTTTCTTTTATAAAGGAGTTTGGTTACTTGTAGTCATTGGCTTAGCATGAACTAATTATTATTAATATCTTATTGCCATTGACCAATATTTGTTTAAAGAATGATATTCATCCTGAACGATAACCGATTCTTCTTACACAACCCCACGAGCTTTAATCGATTTATTCTTATGAATATGCTAGAATCCACTATTTAGTCAATCTCCTTTTATATCGGCTCTCAGAGTCGCACATTCGGGACTGTCTGGCAATACCGGCATGTTCCGCCCTTAATTATTGATAAACTTTCTCTCCTTGTCAATTGTAGGATTAAATTGACTGGCACGTCCTAGGAGGAGTGCGTAGGATCGACCATCCCTGCGCTGAAGCTAGGCAGATCCTCAGCTCCATCGAGCAGAATCTTCTGACTTGCTCGTGTGTCCTCGGCACGGGATGAAATTCTATGTCAACACACGTTTCTGGCACGCCCGGTGGAACACCACAATCGTCATGGCAGTTCACAACAACAACAACATCCTTATGATACATTATGAAGATCTACCTGATGGAGATAAAGGTGTCATCAGCAAAGCTACAGAAGAGTTTCAGAACAAGTGTTTGTTGTCCTACACCAAAACACATGACAACACAATTATTTAGAAATTTCCACTACCAAGAGTTCTATTACACGGGCAGACAGATACAACTGAAGCTGAAGACAGGCGTTTCTTTATGGAGGTTGTAGACAAATCTATTTGTGATGCCATATCAAGCCAAAATAGAGCTTTCTTAGACACATTCCACAACACCATGAAAGAAACGATTCATGGATGTCCAGATGGTCAAGTTGGGCCAGCTTATTACAACATTCCAGGTCTGTTGACCCAAGAGACTAATCAAGTCGGTTCCAGCCATCATGGAGCAGCACCAGCTGGTAATGGTGATGTCTAGGCAGCTCAGGGTTCATCTGAATAGGCTTAAGGAACTACTACAAATCAGATACAGTACAATCCTAGACCATTAGTACAGCATGTGCAATAGCCGACGGGGCAAAGTCAGAACCAGGTGATCAATTTTGGCACATCAGGCCACATATCATCATCGGCTCAAAAAATGGCACCATCAATTCAAAGGATCCGTAGAGATATAGATCCTTATGTCTATAATTAGAGACTTCAAGCCACAAGCTAGCAAAGGACCCAGTAGATAGAGGTTCCACAAGGATATCACTATGGATCAGACTATAACACCCTTCACATGATTCCAAATCCAGGGTATCAAGGCACACGGGATTTCAATCCATAGATGGGTCAGCATGTATAGAGAAATCCAAATTCAAATGCTGATGAGTTATTGCTGAGGGTGACCGAGATGATGAAAAATCAGTTCGGTCTGAAGCCAAAAGGGCTAACCTTTTCGTACAAACGCCCATATCCAGAATGGTATGATTTGGTCGCTCTTCCCACAAATTACAAGCTCCTAGAGTTTGCTAAGTTCACTGGCCAAGACAGTACAAGCACGATAGAACATGTCAGTCGATATCTTACACAACTGGGCAAAGCATCAGTTGAGGATGCCCATCGAGTTTGTTTCTTCTCTTTGTTCCTATCAGGGCCAGCCTTCACTTGGTTTTCATCACTACCAGTCAATTCCATTGCCAATTGGGCTGACCTAGAGAAGAAGTTTCATATATATTTTTACACTAGGACTGGGGAAAAGAAGATAACCGATTTGACAACTATAAGGCAGAAGACTAATGAATCAGGCACTTAATTTCTTTAGAGGTTCTGAGAAACCAGGAACTTGTGCTTCTCCCTAAACTTGGCTAATGATCAACTAGCTGCTTTAACCGTTCAAGGAATGCTGCCAATGTGGAAAGAGAAGCTGCTGGGACAAGAATTTGATAACTTGGGTCAATTGACTCAACGAGTGCCAGCGCTCAATAGCCAATTCCAGAGTATGCACAGAGATACCCGATTTCATAAAAGTACCAAAGTGGCTGAGGCTTACAATCCATACTTAGTTGATGACAGCTACGAAGATGAAGAAGAAGAGGTTGTTGCGGCTGAATGGAATTGGGGCAAGAAGACAGTAATGGTACCAAATCCTTGGGGAAGAGGAGTCGAGGAGAGCTATGACTTTGATGTCACCAAATTAGATAAGCTCTTCAATTTCTTGCTTGAGAAAGGGAAGATCAAGTTGCCTAATGGTCATGTTATGTTGCCCCCTGATCAGTTGAAGAATAAGAAGTTCTGTAAGTTCCATAATGCTACTTCTCATTCCAACAATGAATGTAGAATTTTCCAGCAGCATATATAGAGGGCTATTCAGCAGGGGAGACTCAAATTTGATACGCCTCAGAAAATGAAAGTTGATGATAATCCTTTCCTAGGAGATCAAAACATGGTTGATGCTGGGCTACATAAAGGAAAGACTAAGGTCCCAACATCAACCAAATCAAAAGAAGCTGGAACAGTCGATCCCAAGATGCAAATATCGGCCGATGAATATAGGAAAATTAAAACACATCGTGATGAGCAAAAGAGCCGATATGAGCAGGGAGGAACATCAATAGTAGGGATGACAATGCCATGAGTTACATCTCGGATTCTGTTGAATTAGTGGCAGCGGCAGAAGGAAAAGGATTATCAGCGTTGGTTAAAGGATCAAGAATACTAGTGTCAACTGGAAAGAGAGAGGTATGAAAGGAAACAAGCTGAATCACATTGGAATTGTCCTTTCTTCAGACATTACTGGAAAGGAGGTTTGAAGTTGCCTATCAGACATGATTGTCCAGAATGCAGCAATCAGTATTAGGAGTTTAGGCAATCTCAAACCAACCGCCGGTCTATCCATACTCATGATGCATATCATCATAATAACATGGATCGGCGCTTAAAAAATGGAAGTATTCATGATCGACTGGGAAAAAGAGTTGTTGACCAGGACTGGGCTAATTACGAAGAAGAAGGCAACAAAAGAAAATATGTTTGGCAGGAAGGCCAATGGTGTCCAGGAGGTTTAACAAGAAGCCAGAAGAGAAGGGTGCAACGCCTAAGGAATAAAGAGATGGAACAGGCTCAGGCATCCGGTAAATCTCAAGTATGGCATACTAAGCAAACAACAGATAGAAAGCAACCATCGGCTAATATCCAAATGGCTTTTCTATTGCCATCAGAGTTTAGAGCTCTGGCAGATCAAGAAGTTTATTCGGATTTCGATGAATCGGGGTATGAGGAGATAGTTGCCAAGTTAACGGTTGTACAACAAGCAATATTTGATAAACCAGTCAAGCATCGGCACTTAAAATCTTTATATATGAAAGGTCTTGTTGATGGAAAGCCAATGAACAAAATGTTAGTGGATGGAGGTGCTTCTGTTAATCTTATATCTTACACCACTTTTAGTAAACTTGGCAAAGGACCAGGAGATCTGATGGAGACTGACATGATGCTTAAAGATTTTGGAGGTAATGCATCTAAGACCTAGGGGCAATAAATGTCGAACTAACAATCAGGAGTAAGACTCTGCTCACCACATTCTTCATCATCAATGGTAAAGGGTCGTACAGTTTGCTCCTTGGCCATGATTGGATTCATGCAAACTGTTGTGTACCATCGACCATGCATCAGTGTTTGATTCAATGGCATGGGGATGATGTCGAGGTGGTTCGCGCTGATGAATCTATGAGCATTGCAACAGCCGATCCAGTCTTTTGGGAACTAGGAGACTTCGAATGCTTTTCTAGCAAGTTATGGGAAGGAGGCTTCATTAAGATCAGTACTGAAAGCCAACAGCTGATGCAAGCAATTGGCTCTGAGAGTTTGTTTTAGTAGAAAAGTCACAGCTTCATGTCAGCCATTGGATTAAAGGAAAAATAAGCATTGAGTCCTGGAGATGGGTTTAGGCCGACGTATGTGGATGCTAAGTCAAATTGTAAGTGTGATTTAGAGTTAATGGATTTCTTAAGGATGTTTTGTTTCGCTTAATAGGATGCTTGACCTAGGTTGATTAATCATTTGACCTTTGATATGAAAAGTTCTATAGGATGTTATCCTAACATATGGTCAACATTTGATAGCCGATTCGTTCTCGGCTCTAATAGCCGGTACCAGGAGGGTATCACCTCTAGTTCAAAAAATGAAAATCTTCAAAGACAATAAAAGTCGATACGATATGTATCGCCTATAGAGCAAAAACAAAAAGCAAAAACAGACATACACAAGTTCATTGCACTAAGGCACATTCATGAAAAAGGAGTCTTTGTTCATTGGTTCCCCCTAAGTACAATCTAGTCAAAGACTTTGTTCACCACATCCTGAGCGGATGTGATGTCTACTATGGCCTCCGCTGCAATAACAAATTCTTTGAGTAGGTCCTCATGTTCCTCAGGGCCGTCGCCCATTGGAAAACCAGTCTCCATGGCATGGAGCTCATACCTAGTTTGGACTTGTGCTGTGGTCAGCGCCACCGCCGCATTGTGACGAATGTCGTGGAGGGCACTCTCCTAAATGTGGGCTGGGATGTCTTAGAGACGAGTGGCGATGGGGGAACCCCAAGCATTGACGACATCTGTGGCCGCATTCATTGCTAGTTGGAGAGACTCCAACTGCACCGTTAGGGCTGACAATCATAGGAACAAAAAGACTATCAAGATAAAGATAATGGAAATCGGAATGAGGCATTCATGGAGTTTATCTTACCCACCACCATGGCGTCAGATTTGGCCAGCCGTGCCTAAACGGCACTGGCCTCCTTTTCAACAGCATGAAGGGCCGCTTGAGAGGCCCTAAGATGGATCTCAAGCTGGCCATTTTCTCGAGTTGCTTCGGTATAGCGGTTCTAGGCCGCCCTCCACTTTCGGAGAAAGCGCCGGTCATCATCGCCGTTGTACAAATCGAAGGAGTCCGACGATGAGGCCGGCATGGAAGATGCAGCGTTAGAGGGCCTGCCGGCCCTAGGAAGAGGACGGAGACTGTCATTCACAACAAACCTGTAGGCGAGTTAGAACAATTCATCATCATAAACAAGAAATGTCAATCTCACCTCATACGTCGGAGACGCTGGTTCATCGGCATGTTCTCCTCCGGGATTTCCTCTATCGTGCGCTTGCCTTGGTTGTCTTCATCGGCCATGAAGGATGATTGGATCTATGAAAGGGAGAAACAAAACTGCTACAAGGTTTTGGCAGGCGGAGAAGAGCAAAGGAACAGTTGCAAGTGGAGATGTGTTCGAGGCCGAAGCCATTGGTTGAATTTTGAAGACAAGAAGCGAAGAGGAGGACACCTTGGGGCACACAAAAGGCAACCACAAGTAATAGAAGGTGAAGCACCACTTCACTAATGCCAATGAGAATACGGCGTTGGGTGACTGAGGGCAGAAAAATCGAAGGGCTCTCTTGATAAAGCCGGGTTTTTAGACTTAATTGGATTGAGATTGGAAATATGAAGTCGGTTGTTTTCAAATCGACCCTTTAGCCAAAATGAGAAATACAATGAGGCAACAAAAATATGGTTATCATTGATCCTACATGAGACATGTGTTAACATATAGATTATAGGTTTAGGACATCCTAGATGACTTTCAGTATTTCTAGCCGGATAGCATCAGCTTCTGCATTCTTTTGCTCGTATTCTTTGGCTGTTCCAGGAGTGTTCTCAAGGTTGCTTTGGATGGCTCTACCTTCTTTCACCTTGGCCAACAGTGCCTGTTTCTTCTATTTGATGGCATCAGGTATTTGGGCC
Source organism: Miscanthus floridulus (assembly GCF_019320115.1). NCBI lineage: Eukaryota > Viridiplantae > Streptophyta > Magnoliopsida > Poales > Poaceae > Miscanthus > Miscanthus floridulus. Next base: position 47,534,613 of record NC_089585.1, read on the forward strand.
AGAGTGGACTTGCGATGATCAATGGCAGCCTTCACATTTTCTAGCTCCTTCTCAAGTTCTGCACGCTTGATTTCTAATTGGGACAACTCAGGATCGGTCCTAAGGGAGGAGTTCTTCAAGTCATCAATCAACTGCACCAGCTCTTTAGCCTCTTGCCTGTTGAAGTTCCCCTGGCCAGCAGTGCTTCATGATTGGACAAATTTCTCTGAGTCTTTTTCACCTTCAAAGCCTGATCTTCAAAGATGAACAAAGATGACAAGACTCTGGAGAGAGCTAGGGATGGATCACCCTTAATAGCCAAGAAGACTCTCTGCATTGAATCAGTATCTTGGACCAAATCAGCTATATTCCTCTCAAATATTGGCAGTATATTTCTTAGCCGATTTCTGGTCTCCTCTGGCAGAGCTTCGCTAGAGGATGTGGTTGACAATCTGATCTCATCTTCATCATAATATTCCACAAGATCAAAAGAGTAGCTCTAGGCTGGAGGATTGAGTGCCTATGTGTAAGGAAAAAATTGATTAGAGGGATCGGATCAGTTTATAATAGAATGAACAAGTAAAATGAGATACAATACCTTTTCTATGGTAGCTTCTATCTGAAGGGAAGGAACAGCTGACGATACATCAGTAGTGTCTGGTTGAATCGGCTTAAAAATCTCAACATTAGCATCTACAAACATCAGAAGATTTTTAGTTCATGTTTACTGTAGAGAGATAAGTTGAGCAAATAACTCACTCACCATCAATTGTCTACCGGACTAGGGAATCAATAGACTGAGTTTTGATGACAACAAGACCACCTTCAACGTCGACAGGATCGTTGAGCGGACTATCAGGATCCTGATCTTGCATAGGTGTTTCATTAGGAAGTATCTGGCACAGCAAGAAGTCAGATTAAGGACTGAATGAAAGAAGTTAAAGAAAAATTCCCTAGTAAGCATCAAAGATAAAACTCACATTTTCTGTTATTGTGGAAGTATCGGTTATTTCAACCAAGATTGGCTCCTTTCATGGAACAACCGATGGGAGGTTAGTTGGTGCTAAGTCGAACGCCTGGGATAGCAGTTCCGCACCTAGAGCAGGTTGGGATGCAATGCTCAATAGCTGTGAAGAGACGAAGTCAGCAAGTGAATATCATTTTGAGAAGGGGATAAATTGTTTACCTGAGCAGCTGATGGTCTTGTTCTATAGAGTCTCTTCCTAGTAGTGGTTTTCTGGGCTGCCCCTTAGACCACCTTGCGCTTTGAAGATTGATATGTCACAATTATGGGGGCAGTGGGAGTTTTCATCAATCTCTTCAGGGAAGGCGCAGCCAATCCCATTCTTGAAACCGAGCACGGTGGCTGGTAATCTATAGGACGCCCCTCCTATCTAGCTCGGAGGATCAAATTCAACATCTTGAAAAGGTCGATTAGGATGGTTAACAGAGGAATTCATCAAGCAATTTTCTTGAAGAGAAATAGAAAATTACCTCTCCGTCCGAAGCAAATTCTCCATCTAGGGCTATACACAAAGGGTGGACCGATCCATAGAAAAGATGGGAACGCCATTCTTGCCACCAGGAGTCGAAGAGAGTGGAAGAGAGGCTGACCCTAATCCAATCGTGCAAGCAGAGGGATGGAAGATCTAATCCTAGCTAAAAAACTCTTTTGGCTTCCAGTACTTCACTGATATCTTCCCGTGGCTTCAGTATGTTCTTGAAGAATAGATGAGGAGGCAATTGGCCGAAACCAAACTGACGAGCTACAAAGGATGGGTTGTAAAATTCATATGTTGGGAGGTTGCCTAGAATGAAAGAGCCTATAGCCATTTTGCCACGACCATGATGAAACTCAGCTAGAAGAACATAGGGCTTGACGAAAAAATTGAAGATTGCAGCCGCCACATCGTCTGAACAACCTGACTCAAAGCGAAACTTGAATGGGAAGGCTAGCTCATCATTCTCATCATCATATGGTACCCAAGTCAGGAAGTCTACACCAAATCCTCTGTAAAACTTCTTGAAGAGATGGCCAATATCGAAATCAATTGTTATGGCCGATGCAGCCTCACCATATCTCATGCACTGCCGAGTTCTTCCTTCTTTACCTCTATATTCCTCATCAAAATTGGAAGAAGGGAAACTCAAACTTTTGAGATCAGGCCTCACAAACTTATGCATATACAGGTTAAGCCATAGTTGTATTAGCCACCAGGGCCACTACAGTATGCACTGGTTCGTTCCTCAGTAATTGGGCAGCCACCTGTACATTAGATGATAAGTAGCTCCTAGCAGATATTTTCCAAGAGGGATATCCTTGCCTAATGCTAGGTGCTCCATCATGAGTTTGTGATTGTAGCTTGGACCACAAGATGACCCGCAGAAAATGAATCTTTCCAACCACATGTTTAGAAAGGCCACGTATTCCCTTTCGCAGATAGCTGATCCATCTTCAACGTGGTTCAGAATGTAACCAGCCCATCCTGTGCAGTCTGCTATTTTGGCTAATTTCTTGGAGCCAGCACTCAAGTACTCATAAGGCTGCATTGATCCAGTTATTCTGAGGCCGGTCAACATGTAAACATCAGCCAGGGTGATGGTCATTAGGCCATGACCAAAGATGAAAGCATTTAGGGCATTGGACCAGAAATAAGATGCAGCAATCAGAAGTAAGTCGTTCCTCTCCATCCCAGACAATGAAAGAGTCAAGCATTGATTCAGATCATAAAGTTCCCAATCTCCACCCTTTTTCTCAGACACCCTATGGAACCAATTTCTCCATCCCTTAGGCATCTTTGGCCAATTTCTGAAGAGAGTTTTGGTATTCCAAGAGGACAAATCCACTTCAGATTGTTTGAAGGGGATTTGGTTGGTTTCTTGGCGAATAAAATTGGATGGATCGAGATCACCCATAGGCCCAAGAAAATAGATATTGGGGGAAACGGCTGATGGAATCAAGATTTTGTTCCTCATTTTCTAAAGAAATTGGATGAAATAAGTTTGAGAAGAAAAGAAATACAAGGTAGCAACTGATAATTGGAGAATGGAAACTTGGAGACATACCTCAGGGACATGGTCAATGGTCACCATCACGGTCAAAAATTAGTTTGAATCTAGCAAGGATCGCTTGGATGACGGCTTGTTAGAACAGATGGTTCACTAGGGTTTGGGGCTTTGGCGATGATGGCGTCGGCTATTAAAGTTGGCTTGAGGAAGAAGGAGAAAGCGAATAGGCCGAGTGGGTTGCAAAAGATACTATTGGGATGTTATATAAAACTCAGGCCAAAAAGTCAGGAGTCGTGCATATATCACGGGATAGTACAGTTGCGGCATGGTAAACCAATGAACTAAAATTTTGGGATAAAATCATTTTATCCCAAAATTAGGGGGCATGTGTTTACACCAAAATTTGGGAGAAGAGCGCGGAAACTCGCAGGCTTCCAAGATTGTGCCAATCAAGGAGTCAATTGAGTAAAAATTGAAATCTACTAGGTCGAATGCGACACTGGGATCGGTTCTGTAACACCCTAGGTGTTTGGCTTCTACTAATTGCATGTCATTTCATAAACATGTGCATTATCCATGTCATCATGCCATTATCATTGAAACATACGTATGCAACATTTTAAATTGTATGTGTTTCATGCTTGATTGCTTAGAGTGGTAGTAGTGCAACATGGGAATGCAACATGAAACTCTCATACCTTGAAACATGGCAACATGGTAGTAATGTGACAAGTATAAGATAACAACAAGGTCATGCAACATGTGAAACATTGTATTGAAACATTTCATTGCAACATTGGGTAAATTGCTTGTTTTGATTGTTTCATCACATGTGATCAATTGAAATGGTATAACAATTGTGTAAAGTGGTTGATCATGGTCTAATGCACCTTAACTACACTTAGAGAAATTGTTTGGACATTGTTCATGTAGGTCAAAATGACAAAATTGCCCTTGAGTGAAGGTTTGACTAGAATTGACCCTAGGAGTCTCACTGTTTGACTGATTCAAAAGACTAACTTAGAGGCTTTGCATGGCTATGCACTCTTTACCAAAGTTGTAGCTAATTTATCAAGGAACAAAAGTTGTTTTATGGCCAACTCATGAAAATGTGTGGAACATGCTCAAACATGGCCCACAAGTCAAAATTACATGCTGATTTCACTGAAAAATTTGTCTAAGTCTTAAACTGCATTTTCAGTTGGATCAGGCCAACTTGGGCTTCATATAACTGCTGATCCATGGCGAATTAGGAAATGGTCCTTGAAAGGAAAATGTAGCTGGATGGTACCTCTACATTTTTCATGTACACCATTTCTACAAAGCATCACTGGATTAGCCGTAGTAAGGCGTTGAATTCACGTTGTCAGGCGATCCAAGTCGACTGAATGCGCGCTACAGTGACCGAACATTTCAGAAAATGTCGGACGCGTGTGCGCCGCGCGTCGTTGGCCGGCTGATCATGCTGCCACGCGCCGTGCGCCTCCTGGCGTCGTAGCCGCGCCTTGAAGCCACCTCGCGCCTGTCCGAACGCACTCGCCTTTCCCATTTCGCATTCCTCGCCTTCCACCGTGCGCTGCAAGAGAGCGCCGCCGTCCGCCATTGCTCCGCCTTCACCCCGCTCGCTCGCCACCACAAAAGCACATCGCCCTGTTTGTCAGCAGCTGCGCCGTGACCTACTCCACCTCCTCCACCTCACAGCTGCGTCATTTAGGCTTGGGTAAGGTCGCTGTGACCTTTCTGACACCGCTGCGCCATGGCCGCACTGGTGACCTCACCGTGGTCAGCACGGCACCGTTCCCATCCTCCATTCTTAGCTCGCGTTTAGCATTCTTCATCACGAGTAGCTGCTTGGGTGTAAATGCCATCACCAGTGTCGGTCCAGCCGTGTCGGGACACGGCCGAGCGCCGCCGTGCGCCATGGCCGATTCGCCGTGCGCCGCGGCCGGAGCGCTTAGGGACCACTAGAGCTTCGGCTTGGTAGGGAAATCAACGTGTGGGGGCTGGGGAAGCACGCCAGTGCTATTCGTTTCGCCGGAGGGTTCGCCGTCGGCGAGTTCCCTCGTCGCCGCGCCGGCGGAACCGTCTCCCCTGTCTTTGTCTCGCTGATGGGTGGGGTCAGCTGACGCCCGGGCCCCGCACGTCAGTCGCCAAGCTTAGGCGGGATCCGGCTTGGGCTGAGCCGCGTCTTGGGCCGCGCCAGCGTTGTTCGCGGGCCGCTGTTCCTTCGGGCCGGCCCAACTGTGGCTGAGTTTTGTTTCCATTATTTATTTTGTTTTATTATTTCACATATTTGTATTGATATTCAAAAATTTGTATTTCTTAGTATATAGATCCAAATGCCATGGTTCTAATTTTGTTGAGTTCCTAGTATTGTCTAGTATTTAACAAAAATAGTATATGAGCACATGTTTTAGAAAAATAGGATGAATTAAATAGGAGTTTGAAATGTGTTTTTAGAAGCATGCAAACTTGTTTGAATTTTATCTTGAGTTTCTGTGGCCCAAAAATTATGAAATTTTGTGGGTCCACTATTTTGGTTTAGTAGAGTCTCTGGTTAAAATTTCAGAGATAGTGCATGTGTAGTTTTTAAGTTATAGAATTTCCTTTTATTAATGGGTGGATCTTGTGTGAATTTTCATAATTTTTCTATAGATCCAGTAAAGGTAAAATTTGGTGGGTACTATTCTTATGCTAGAATGATGCTAGGAAAAATGTGAAATCTGTTGCTTGACACTTTTCATTAGGATTTCTTAATTATGCCATTTTAAGCCAGTATGCCTTATCATTTTTGTGTAGATTGTTATACTTACTCAATGGCTTTGAAATTTTTATGATGGTCTATGTGCAGCATGAGATAGCTACTGTAATTTTTGTAGATTTTTATAAATAGTTTTACTATATATTGCTTTAATCACCTAATTAACTAGATAAATTAGAAAAGGGTATTAAATAATTTATTTAGAAGTTGACACTATACTTTCTGATGTTTATTAGGTATGCAAAACAAGTTGGTAAACTTGGTTTGATCAAAGTATGCTTTTGCACAATCATAAAAAAAAATAAGTTAGTAACCCCGTCATTCTGGACAGATTCTAGGTTTGCTGGAAATTGATTTAGTTAACATAAGAATCATACTTTGATGTTTACAAATGTTTTGTAGAGAATTTCATAAGCTTTCCAGAATGTCCTCATGCAAGTCATTTGGAATTGTAGAACTTTAGTTGTGATTTAATTAAGGGACTGCTTGTATGCATATGAAACTTAAATGTTAAATTATGTATACCTTTATTATTTCTAAGTTGTGGTAATGTTCCTAGGTGTTAGGCCTTTAACTGAAGATGAGCATCTTTATCTTAGGTTATGCAAGTTAGGTAAGTGATCTTGTCTTTAAGTTAAGTAGATACATGCTTAAAGTGATTTGAATAGAGCTAATTACTCGGTAAACGAGTGTCCAGTGATACTTTCGTAAACACTCACTGTGATTCATTCATCATGAGCATCATGTCATTCCTTATGCATCCATGATATTTATATTTTGCATCGGCATGCAATAGGTGTACCGGAAGGAGTAACCCTACTGGAATTTGAGGAACTGAGCGAGCAGCAGCAGCCAACACCGGAGATTCAGGAGGAGCAGCCTTCAGGAGAAGTGCCAGACGAGGTCGCCGTTGAGTGCCCGGATCACTGTCCTTGCAACTTTGTGAAAGGTAAGCCCCAGAGCATATTAAGCCTCCTAATTTCTGAAATGCAGTTACAGTATTATTGTTACATATATATATTGTTGCATTAAGTTAGGTGTTGGATGCAAACAATTGCTGCATTGGTTACCCAATTCCTTGACCAGATATTGTTACCCTAAATCCTATGTAGCTCAGGTTCGAGTAGTGCTTAGCCCTGCTTAAACGCGGTAGAAGTCAGGTGATTTCCTGTCACTTGCGAGATATAGGAATATACATGTGGCACGGTTGGCTATATTTGCTATCGTGGAAAAGAACCAGTCTTAATTTGAAATAAAGACCGGGCAGAGGCTTGCCGGTTTGCAGTGACTCCGTCTGTGTCGATTAAGGACTGAATCTTGGAGCCTTTCCTATTCATGTTGAATGCATGCCTCTCTCTTAGTTGGTCGGGTCTAGAGACCGACCGCGAAGCCGAGTAGCTCAACTCAGGCCGGGAGTCGATAAGTATAAAGTACGCCTCGGAAGGGAGCCATAGGCGTGAGTCCAAGGGCAGGTGATTTAAAAGTCCTGATTGTCCTGGCAGAAGGGTAATCCCTAAGAGCGCTGGCACTGATCGAACCCGCGAATTTGGTTCCTGAGTTGTACCAAAGGTAACCCACAGCTACCCTTGCTAAGTATGCCAGGGTGAGAGTTAGGAATACCCCCTCAGCTGAGTTGTAATTCGATTCGAATCGCCGTCTCTCCCGGTTAGTGAGAACTTGACGGGCTTATCTCCAATGTAGATACACTAAATAACATAATGGTTCAGAAATGATGATATGATGATGATAGCCTTATTATACCTGCTATGGTTAATATTGTTTGCTCCTAATAAGTGAGTGCTCTAGTACAGGTGCTAATCTAGTGGACAGGTAAATAATGATAAGCTTGATGCTAAGTTTAAATTGGTTACCATAATCTTAAGCTCTTTTCTGCAACTGTGTTAAGCTAGCCCACCTGAAAAGCCTTGCATGATCCTTGGTGTCTTTATTTCTATTTTTGTCGGGTAAGTCTAGCTGAGTACCTTCTCGTACTCAGGGTTTATCTCCCACCTGTTGCAGATGACCAGTTCTACTTTGGTTGCTGCAAGTACTGCCTTCTCCCAGTTGGGGATGAAGACTAGACCGTTGGGCACGGTCTCTACTAGTTCTCGTACCTGATAATGCTTTTGTGGGACATGACTCAGCCTTGGCAATGTATTTGAAATTCATGATGTTTTGTACTAAAATATGTTGCTTCCGCACACTCAAACTTGGTTTGTAATATTCTATTTCAACTCTGATGGATGTAATCCGAATGCTACTTGTGAAATGTTGTAACAGATGATGTGTTGTGTTGAATCACTACGATCTTGGTTTGTATGTCGAGAGTTGGTTGAAATCCTTCGTGATTTCTAGACTACCGGGATTATGGGAGCTTAAGTACAGGAATTTGATCGCTTCGGTGATTGTTTTTGTACTTACGTTCTTATGATTTGGTCGGTTCTGTTACAGCTGGTATCAGAGCAAGATTTGACACTAAACACGTCATTTGTGTATTTAAAACAAAAGTATTTGTGAAAATCCTAAATTAAATACTAAGTATTGCCAGTGGTCATATCCCTTATGCCCAAATAAGGACTCTTAGGTGGCTTATTAAAGTACTAACTTGGGGGTTCCTGCTTGTTTCTGTTTCGTCATCCATACGGCGTGCTATTGTATGGATGCCATCCGCTTGGGTGATAATGTATGGATCAAAATACCTCTACGCTCTGGTAAGTGTGAGTTGTGAGAGCATGACCATCCAACCGTCGGTCTAGGGGAGAGTAGTTGTGGTTGCTCGCATACTTACATGTTTAATAATGTATCTATGAGAGTACTTAATTATGGGTATCTCTGACGGGTAGCTGTGATACTAGAGTATATGCATCAGGGGATGTATGTATGAAAGTATTTAGTTTACTGCTTGTTTTCTATGCTTTTTGGGAAATTATTGGGCTGAAATGAAATTTTCTGCAGGTACACTAACAACGTATCGTTATAGATCGACTAGCTACCGTCTATGAGAGAACGTATGTATGCCACCGTATATTTCGCTAGCCTTTAAATTTTCTAGGTTTGTGAGGACGTACGGATCGTGCATGCATCATGTTCAAGCATACATGGCATTTCTTGCATTACTCCCTCCTTTAAAAGTGATTGTCCCGACTAATTAAATTTCGTATCCCTTAAATGATTCTCCCCTTATGTTGTAACTTTTTGCTATAGATGGCGCGCACGAAACGCACTGCTCGTAAGTCCGCTGGAGGTAGGGCGCCTCATCACCGTTTAGCTCCTCGTGAGCCCCGTCCTGAGCCTACTGAGGCTGAAAGGCTGAGGGCAGAGCTGGCTCAGGTGACTGCTGAAAGGACTGCAGTTCAACAGCATTTGGAGCAAGTCACGCAGGAACGGGATCAAGAGAACCTAGAGGTTCAGAGGTTGACAGTTGCTCACCGCAACTGTGAGCGTATGTTGGTTCACATGCTGAACCAACGGAATGAAGCCTGGCACGAGGAGAATGTGTTGAGAGCGAGGCAGATTGAGCTAGAGCAGCAGTTGGCAGCTGCAGAAGAGTACAATGACAATCTCCATGAGGAGGTTCACCTACTACACAATCAACTTCACCCCATCCTACCACCTGATGAGGATGAGATGGGTTCTGGTGTCATCATGGCTGAAGGTGATGATGACATGGAAGTCAATGGACCTGAGGACGCTCCACTTGATGAGGAGTTAGAGCCTCCTAGTGACGAAGATGGAGGAGAGATCCTTGACACTGACTCCGAGGACGATGCGTAGTTTAGCTTACTACTGAGCTAATGCGCTAGATCTAGTCTTTTGTTGCTCCTCATGCATGAACGAGTAACTTTGTAGCAAGTTAATCGTTGGGATGTAATATCGAACCCTATGTTACCTTTGATGTAAGTTGGAACCACTATGGCTTGGATGTAACCTATCGAACGTATTATGCTCCACGTATGTGAGCATTTGATGAATTTCGCCTTTGCGGTCTATGGATCTCGTTGTTGGTTAAGTTCATCGCATTTATATGTCAATTGATGCGCTTGATGAGTTGGGTGATTGTGATGAATGATTGTGCCTCTGTTGATTATTAAATGCATTCCCTCTAATGGACTCAGTTTGGCATCATCATACAGTTCATCTACAAAAATTTCCACATCGTCAGTGCTCATTGGCTATACCTTTTGTAGATGGCTCATAACCTTCGTCGCGGTCGTGGCATGGGAAATGAGGAACAACCACCTCCGCCACCGCCCACACCAGCTGAGCTAATGCAGATAGTTGTGGAAAGTCAGCGCATGCTAGCTGAGGCTATGCGCTAGATGGCTAACCGTGAGGATCGGCATGTCCGCCAGGGACCCGAGCCGAACCAGTACAGCAGCTTTAAGGACTTCATGGACACAAAGCCTCCTATCTTTCGTGAGGCAGAAGAACCCTTACAAGCGGATGAATGGTTGAGCACAATAGAGCAAAGATTTGGATTGCTCCGTTTGACTGAAGGCATGAAGGCTACGTATGCAGGACACCAGCTCCAAGGCCCTGCAGGCATCTGGTGGACCCATCACAGGACCACCTTCCCTGCTAACATTAAGATCGTTTGGAACCAATTCCAGGCAGCCTTCCGGGGACACTTTATCCCTCCTGGTCTCATGGCCATTAAGCATACTGAGTTTATGAAGCTCACCCAAGGCAATAAGAGTCTCAATGAGTACCTCGAGGCGTTCAACAACCTGGCAAGATATGCTCCTGAGTTCGTCGATACTGACGCCAAGAGAATAGCTAGCTTCAAGAGGGGACTTTCCCCAAAACTAATGAAGTCAATGGGCAACTGCAAGTGTGTCACCTTCAATGAGTTTATCAGTGACACTCTGACTCAGGAGAACAATGACAAGATATATGCTGCTTCCAAGAACCATAAAAGGAACTTTGAGGCTGGTGCTTCCCAGTCCAAGGCTCCAATGGTATCTAAGGCCCCGTACCGTCCACCCAATGCTAATGTCCGGTACCGCCCACCTCAGAAGAAGAACCAAGCTAAAACCGGTTTCCGCAAGGGGTATACGATTTCCTTGCTGAAGAATACATCTGGGCAGAGTAGCTCCAATGTTCCACCAGCAAACAGGCCATGCTGGAACTGTAACTAGCCTGGTCATTGGGCAAATAGATGTCCCCATCCTCCCAAGAATGCTCAAGGAAACGTCCATCAGGGGCGTGTTCACTATACTACAGTGGAGGAAATTCCTGCTGGTGAAGTGGTCACCGCTGGTAAGTTCCTTGTTAATGATCACCCTGCAGTTGTGCTCTTTGATTCTGGTGCTTCACATTCCTTTGTGAGTTCTACTTTTGCATCTAAGCATCAGATGAATGTGATTACAATTGTCAAGGGGGGTTATTGTATTAGTGCTGCTGGGAATAATATCATGACTAACCAAGTAGTTAAAGATGTAAAGATTGAGATCAGGGATCGAGAGTTCCTTGTGGATCTTGTAGTTCTACCGGGGGTAGGAATCGATGTAATCCTAGGAATGAAGTGGATGGGCGGGAATGGAGTGTTGATCGATACATCAACCCGTGTGGTTATATTGAGGGATCCTGTGGATAAGAAAGGTTTTCTAGTGCAGTTACCTCGTGATATTGCTATCCACAGTACAGCCAATGCTACCTTAGCCAAAGCCATTAAGGATCTACTGGTTGTCTATGAGTTTCCAGATGTCTTTCTTGATGACTTGCCTAGATTACCTCCGGACCATGATGTAGAATTCAAGATAGAACTCATTCTGGGTATGGCTCCCATTTCTCGAAGGCCCTATAGAATGCCACCCAATGAGTTGGCTGAGCTGAAGAGTTAGTTGAATGAGCTATTGAAGAAAGGGTTGATTCGGCCTAGTTCTTCTCCTTGGGGTTGTCCAGCTATATTTGTGAAGAAGAAGGATGAGTCTCTATGCATGTGCGTGGATTATCGTCCCCTAAATGCTGTTACTATCAAGAACAAATACCCTCTTCCTCGCATCGATATTCTGTTTGATCAGCTCTCCAAGGATAAGGTATTCTCCAAGATCGATTTGAGGTCTGGCTACCATCAGATCAAAATTTGTCCTGAAGATATACCTAAGACAGCTTTCTCTACTCGTTATGGCTTGTTCGAATACCTCATCATGTCATTCGGGTTGACAAATGCTCTGGCACACTTTATGTACCTGATGAATTCTGTATTCATGCTGGAATTGGACAAATTTGTCGTCGTGTTCATTGATGATATCCTGGTATATTCTCAGAATGAAGAAGAGCATGCTGGACACCTGAGAATTGTCTTAACTCGGTTACGTGATAACCAGCTTTATGCCAAGTTCAGCAAGTGTGAGTTCTGGTTGAACAAGATACCTTTTCTTGGTCATGTATTATCTGGTGATGGAATTTCGGTTGACCCTACTAAGGTGCAAGAAGTCCTGGAGTGGAAGGCACCTACTATGATCACAGAAGTCCGAAGTTTTCTAGGTCTGGCTGGCTATTATCGTTGCTTTATCCCGGATTTCTCAAAGGTCGCCAAGCCCATGACTCGGCTACTGCAAAAGGATGAGAAGTTTGTGTGGACTCCGAAGTGTGAAGAGGCTTTCCACACTTTGCGGACCTTACTAACCTCTGCTCCTATATTGGCACAACCTGACATCGAGAAGCCTTTTGATGTCTACTGTGACGCATGTGGCACCGGTTTGGGGTGTGTTCTTATGCAGGAGGGTCGAGTAATTGCTTATGCTTCACGCTAGCTCCGAAAGCATGAGGTCAACTGTCCTACCCATGACTTAGAGCTAGCCGCAGTCGTTCATGCCCTAAAGATCTTGAGACATTACTTGCTTGGTAATGTGTGCAACATCTATACTGACCATAAGAGTCTCAAGTACATCTTTACGCAGCCTGAGTTGAACATGCGTTAACGACGATGGTTAGAATTGATCAAAGACTACAACCTTCAAGTGCACTACCACCCTGGTAAGGCAAATGTGGTTGCTGATGCCCTAAGTAGAAAGGCCCATTGCAATTCCTTAGTTAGTGAAGACTTTCATCTGGCACACCTCCTTCATCCTGTAGTACTCCATAATATCACTGTGGATTGCTCTCTTAGAAGTCGAATTATCGAGCTCCAGAAGACGGATGTGGGTGTATTTCACATCAAGCGGAAAATGAAACAGAAAGAGACCAAGCACTTTAAAGTCGATGACAAGGGAATTCTCTGGTTTAATGATAGGCTTGTGGTACCCAAAGATAAAGAACTTAGAAATCAAATTATGGATGAAGCCCATTCTTCAAAATTGTCCATCCATCCTGGTAGCAGTAAAATGTATCAAGATCTCAAGCTGTATTATTGGTGGACCAAGATGAAGAAAGAAATCGCAGCTTATGTGGCAAGGTGTGATAACTGTTGCAGAGTCAAGGCTATTCACATAAGGCCCGGACTATTGCAGCCACTATCTATTCCTGGCTGGAAGTGGGAAGAAATTAGCATGGATTTTATTGTTGGATTACCCACTACCAAAAAGGGTTGTGATTCCATCTGGGTTATCGTGGATCGTCTAACTAAATCTGCTCACTTTATTCCGGTCAAGTCTACCTACCACCCTCACAACTATGCGGAGGTTTATTTTCAACAAGTGGTACGTCTCCATGGTGTACCCAAATCCATTGTTTCGGATAGAGGACCTTAGTTCACGGCTCGCTTTTGGGAGTGCTTACATCAGAATCTTGGCACTCATCTAATCCGCAGTTCTGCCTATCATCCGCAAACATCGGGACAGACCAAGCGTGTTAATCAAATTCTTGAAGACATGCTTAGAGCTTGTCTTATCTCTTGCAAAGGCTCTTGGGAAGACTGGTTACCTCTCGCTGAATTCTCTTATAACAACAGTTATCAAGAAAGTATCAAAATGGCTCCTTTTGAAGCTCTTTATGGCCGCAAGTGTAGAACTCCTTTGAACTGGGTGGAACCCGGAGAAAGAAGATTCTATGGTATTGATTTTGTAAAAGAAGCCGAAGAGCAAGTCCGAACTATACAGAAGAATATGACTGCCGCACAGGCTAGACAAAAGAGCTATGCTAACAAGAGAAGAAAACCTATTGAGTTTGAAGTAGGTGATCATGTTTATTTGAAGGTATCCCCTATGAAAGGAGTCAAGCGTTTTGGAATTAAAAGGAAACTTGAGCCTCGATATGTTGGGCCCTACCGCATTATCGAGAAAAGTGGAAGAGTAGCATATAAGCTCGATCTACCATGGGAGATGGGAGCTATATTCCCGGTATTCCATGTGTCCTAGCTTAAGAAGTGTCTTCGTATTCCTAAGGAGAGAATAGCAACAAGGAAAGTCAACTTGAAATCTGATCTTTCTTATGAAGAAAAGCCCGTGCAAGTCCTGGATACTCAAGAAAGAGTGACTCGTACACGAGTAGTTAAATTATACAAGGTAGTTTGGAGTAATCATAGTGAACGGGATGCAACCTGGGAGCGGGAAGATTATTTAAAGGAAAATCATCCAACTTTCTATACTAAATGGTACGCTTTCCAAATCTCGGGACAAGATTTTTCTAAGGGGGGAGGGCTATAACACCCTAGGTGTTTGGCTTCTACTAATTGCATGTCATTTCATAAACATGTGCATTATCCATGTCATCATGCCATTATCATTGAAACATACATATGCAATATTTTAAATTGTATGTGTTTCATGCTTGATTGCTTAGAGTGGTAGTAGTGCAACATGGGAATGCAACATGAAACTCTCATACCTTGAAACATGGCAACATGGTAGTAATGTGACAAGTATAGGATAACAACAAGGTCATGCAACATGTGAAACATTGTATTGAAACATTTCATTGCAACATTGGGTAAATTGCTTGTTTTGATTGTTTCATCACATGTGATCAATTGAAATGGTATAACAATTGTGTAAAGTGGTTGATCATGGTCTAATGCACCTTAACTACACTTAGAGAAATTGTTTGGACATTGTTCATGTAGGTCAAAATGACAAAATTGCCCTTGAGTGAAGGTTTGACTAGAATTGACCCTAGGAGTCTCACTGTTTGACTGATTCAAAAGACCAACTTAGAGGCTTTGCATGGCTGTGCACTCTTTACCAAAGTTGTAGCTAATTTATCAAGGAACAAAAGTTGTTTTATGGCCAACTCATGAAAATGTGTGGAACATGCTCAAACATGGCCCACAAGTCAAAATTACATGCTGATTTCACTGAAAAATTTGTCTAAGTCTTAAACTGCATTTTCAGTTGGATCAGGCCAACTTGGGCTTCATATAACTGCTGATCCATGGTGAATTAGGAAATGGTCCTTGAAAGGAAAATGTAGCTGGATGGTACCTCTACATTTTTCATGTACACCATTTCTGCAAAGCATCACTGGATTAGCCGTAGTAAGGCGTTGAATTCACGCTGTCAGGCGATCCAAGTCGACTGAATGCGCGCTACAGTGACCGAACGTTTCAGAAAACGCCGGACGCGTGTGCGCTGCGCGTCGTCGGCCGGCTGATCACGCTGCCATGCACCGTGCGCCTCCTGGCGTCGCAGCCGCGCCTTGAAGCCACCTCATGCCTGTCCGAACGCACTCGCCTTTCCCATTTCCCATTCCTCGCCTTCCACCGTGCGCTGCAAGAGAGCGCCGCCGTCTGCCATTGCTTCGCCTTCGCCCCGCTCGCTCGCCACCGCGAAAGCACGTCGCCCTATTCGTCAGCAGTTGCGCCATGACCTACTCCACCTCCTCCACCTCACAACTGCGTCATTTAGGCTTGGGTAAGGTCGCTGTGACCTTTCTGACACCGTTGCGCCATGGCCGCACCGGTGACCTCACCGTGGTCAGCACGGCACCATTCCCATCCTCCATTCTTAGCTCGCGTTTAGCATTCTTCATCACGAGTAGCTGCTTGGGTGTAAATGCCATCACCAGTGTCGGTCCAGGCGCGCCGGGACATGGCCGAGCGCCGCCGTGCGCCATGGCCGATTCGCCGTGCACCGCGGCCGGAGCGCTTAGGGACCACTAGAGCTTCGGCTTGGTAGGGAAATCAACGCGTGGGGGCTGGGGAAGCACGCCGGTGCTATTCGTTTCGCCGGAGGGTTCGCCGTCGGCGAGTTCCCTCGTCGCTGCGCCGGCGGAACCGTCTCCCCTATCTTCGTCTCGCTTACGGGTGGGGTCAGCTGACGCCCGGGCCCCGCACGTCAGTCGCCAAGCTTAGGCGGGATCCGGCTTGGGCTGAGCCGCGTCTTGGGCCGCGCCAGCATTGTTCGTGGGCCGCTGTTCCTTCGGGCCGGCCCAACTGTGGCTGAGTTTTGTTTCCATTATTTATTTTGTTTTATTATTTCACAGATTTGTATTGATATTCAAAAATTTGTATTTCTTAGTATATAGATCCAAATGCCATGGTTCTAATTTTGTTGAGTTCCTAGTATTCTCTAGTATTTAACAAAAATAGTATATGAGCACATGTTTTAGAAAAATAGGACGAATTAAATAGGAGTTTGAAATGTGTTTTTAGAAGCATGCAAACTTGTTTGAATTTTATCTTGAGTTTCTGTGGCCCAAAAATTATGAAATTTTGTGGGTCCTTTATTTTGGTTTAGTAGAGTCTCTGGTTAAAATTTCAGAGATAGTGCATGTGTAGTTTTTAAGTTATAGAATTTCCTTTTATTAATGGGGTGGATCTTGTGTGAATTTTCATAATTTTTCTATAGATCCAGTAAAGGTAAAATTTGGTGGGTACTATTTTTATGCTAGAATGATGCTAGGAAAAATGTGAAATCTGTTGCTTGACACTTTTCATTAGGATTTCTTAATTATGCCATTTTAAGCCAGTATGCCTTATCATTTTTGTGTAGACTGTTATACTTACTCAATGGCTTTGAAATTTTTATGATGGTCTATGTGCAGCATGAGATAGCTACTGTAATTTTTGTAGATTTTTATAAATAGTTTTACTATATATTGCTTTAATCACCTAATTAACTAGATAAATTAGAAAAGGGTATTAAATAATTTATTTAGAAGTTGACACTATACTTTCTGATGTTTATTAGGTATGCAAAACAAGTTGGTAAACTTGGTTTGATCAAAGTATGCTTTTGCACAATCATAAAAAAAATTAAGTTAGTAACCCCGTCATTCTGGACAGATTCTAGGTTTGCTGGAAATTGATTTAGTTAACATAAGAATCATACTTTGATGTTTACAAATGTTTTGTAGAGAATTTCATAAGCTTTCCAGAATGTCCTCATGCAAGTCATTTGGAATTGTAGAACTTTAGTTGTGATTTAATTAAGGGACTACTTGTATGCATATGAAACTTAAATGTTAAATTATGTATACCTTTATTATTTCTAAGTTGTGGTAATGTTCCTAGGTGTTAGGCCTTTAACTGAAGATGAGAATCTTTATCTTAGGTTATGCAAGTTAGGTAAGTGATCTTGTCTTTAAGTTAAGTAGATACATGCTTAAAGTGATTTGAATAGAGCTAATTACTCGGTAAACGAGTGTCCAGTGATACTTTCGTAAACACTCACTGTGATTCATTCATCATGAGCATCATGTCATTCCTTATGCATCCATGATATTTATATTTTGCATCGGCATGCAATAGGTGTACCGGAAGGAGTAACCCTGCTGGAATTCGAGGAACTGAGCGAGCAGCAGCAGCTGACACCGGAGATTCAGGAGGAGCAGCCTTCAGGAGAAGTGCCAGACGAGGTCGCCGTTGAGTGCCCGGATCACCATCCTTGCAACTTTGTGAAAGGCAAGCCTCGGAGCATATTAAGCCTCCTAATTTCTTAAATGCAGTTACAGTATTATTGTTACATATATATATTGTTGCATTAAGTTAGGTGTTGGATGCAAACAATTGCTGCATTGGTTACCCAATTCCTTGACCAGATATTGTTACCCTAAATCCTATGTAGCTCAGGTTCGAGTAGTGCTTAGCCCTGCTTAAACGTGGTAGAAGTCGGGTGATTTCCTGTCACCTGCGAGATATAGGAATATACATGTGGCACGGTTGGCTATATTTGCTATCGTGGAAAAGAACCAGTCTTAATTTGAAATAAAGACCGGGCGGAGGCTTGCCGGTTTGCAGTGACTCCGTCTATGTCAATTAAGGACTGAATCTTGGAGCCTTTCCTGTTCATGTTGAACGCATGCCTCTCTCTTAGTTGGCCGGGTCTGGAGACCAACCGCGAAGCCGAGTAGCTCAACTCAGGCCAGGAGTCGATAAGTATAAAGTACGCCTCGGAAGGGAGCCGTAGGCATGAGTCCAAGGGCAGGTGATTTAAAAGTCCTGATCATCCTGGCAGAAGGGTAATCCCTGAGAGCGCTGGCGCTGATCGAACCCACGAATTTGGTTCCTGAGTTGTACCAAAGGTTACCCACGGCTACCCTTGCTAAGTATGCCAGGGTGAGAGTTAGGAATACCCCCTCAGCTGAGTTGTAATTCAATTCGAATCGCCGTCTCTCCCGGTTAGTGAGAACTTGACGGGCTTATCTCCAATGTAGATACACTAAATAACATAATGGTTCGGAAATGATGATATGATAATGATAGCCTTATTATACCTGCTATGGTTAATATTGTTTGCTCCTAATAAGTGAGTGCTCTAGTACAGGTGCTAATCTAGTGGACAGGTAAATAATGATAAGCTTGATGCTAAGTTTAAATTGGTTACCATAATCTTAAGCTCTTTTCTGCAACTGTGTCAAGCTAGCCCACCTGAAAAGCCTTGCATGATCCTTGGTGTCTTTATTTCTGTTTTTGTCGGGTAAGTCTAGCTGAGTACCTTCTCGTACTCAGGGTTTATCTCCCACCTGTTGCAGATGACCAGTTCTACTTTGGTTGCTGCAAGTACTACCTTCTCCCAGCTGGGGATGAAGACTAGACCGTTGGGCACGGTCTCTACTAGTTCTCATACTTGATAATGCTTTTGTAGGACATGACTCAGCCTTGGCAATGTATTTGAAATTCATGATGTTTTGTACTAAAATATGTTGCTTCCGCACACTCAAACTTGGTTTGTAATATTCTATTTCAACTCTGATGGATGTAATCCGAATGCTACTTGTGAAATGTTGTAACGGATGATGTGTTGTGTTGAATCACTATGATCTTGGTTTGTATGTCGAGAGTTGGTTGAAATCCTTCGTGATTTCTGGACTACCGGGATTATGGGAGCTTAAGTACAGGAATTTGATCGCTTCGGTGATTGTTTTTGTACTTACGTTCTTATGATTTGGTCGGTTCTGTTACAGGTTCTCTCCGAATGATGTCAGCAGATAACGATGGCAAGATATGATTGGCATCGAGAAGATACATATCGGACTCTACAAAAGGGGAATGATTCGAGTCTAAGTTATCTTAAAATAGGAATGTTTTTGTTCGTACCAAAGATTGTACTGAGTCATACTCGAGTAGGATTCATTTTTAGGTCCCGGGTATAAATATCAAACCCCGGCTATTGTAAAGGACACACAATCAATCAAATACTAGTTATTTACTTTTTTGGCTCCGGCCACCCCTTAGGAGTAGGAGTAGAGTAGATCTCAGTGAGTTCTTCAGCAAGTACGGCTGCTATGATTCGGTCGACCTCCATTGCTTGTCTGTCAGTATCATCATGGCTTATACCTCTATTCGTACGGCTGCATCGATCCGGTCGACCTCCACTGCGACTCTAGTATGAGTTAGTTATCGACTCTTGTCTAGTTCAAGAACGGTTGCATCGATCTGGTCGACCTCCACTGCTCGAACTAGATTAAGGTCAAGTTATCGGCTCTATCTAAGGGTGGTGTTCCTTCGGATAGATTCATTAAGTTACCGATATTGCCTATTGCTTCCATTATCTATTTAATTACAGCAATATCACTTCGCCCGATTGGGATTGATCTAGATCAGCCTTATATCCTTTTTAACCCATCATTTGTTAATCTAAACTGATCTAATCTATGCATTAAACGATGAGTTATATTTTATTGGCTGTTTTATATCAATTTTAATCGTGCATAGCGTGCGGTTAAGGCATGTTTGATCTTGAGTAAATCTATTGGCTAGCAAAAATTGTTCCATGGCCCGTTATCATGGCCTGTGTGATTCTGCCTCATACCCTATTGTTAGCACCGTGGAGTGGGGATCGTTATTTGGTAGATTTGTTCCTGAGAGAGCATGACCTTAACTGTGCGCTATGCCTAAATCGGCTGTTTTTGCCGATATCGAGCGCTTTCACGGACAGTTCGTATCACGAGATCGTTAAAGTAGTGATAGGTTGAAAGATGTATTAGCCCCATGATCTTATTATTGTATTACGGCATGCATGATTCTACCTCATGCCCCACTAATATTAGTAATAAGTTAGGGTCGTCGAGTCTATTGTTGTTTCTACGGCCTGCATGATTTTGCCTCATGCTCCACTGGTTGTAGAGATAGATGAGATCTAATATGTTCATTAGATTTATCTCTATTAAATGATTGAATGATGATGAATTATTTCTTTTATAAAGGAGTTTGGTTACTTGCAGTCATTGGCTTAGCATAAACTAATTATTGTTAATATCTTATTTGCATTGACCAATATTTGTTTAAAGAATGATATTCATCCTGAATGATAACTGATTCTTCTTACACAACCCCATGAGCTTTAATCAATTTATTCTTATGAATATGCTGGAATCTACTATTTAGTCGATCTCCTTTCATATCGGCTCTCAAAGCCGCACATTCGGGACTGTCTGGAAACACCTGCACGTTCTACCCTTAATTACTGATAAACTTTCTCTCCTTGTCAATTGCAGGGTCAAATTGACTGGCACGTCTCGGGAGGAGTGTGCAGGATCGACCATCCCTGCGCTAAAACTAGGCGGATCCTCAGCTCTATCGAGCGAACCCTTCTAGCTTGCTCATGTGTCCTCGGCACGGGACAAAATTTTGTATCGGAATTGGCTATTGAGTGCTGCCACTCTTTGAGACAATTGACCCAAGTTGTCAAATTTTTGTCCTAGTAGTTTTTCTTTCCATATTGTCAGCATTCTCTGAACAGCTAAAGCAGCTAGCTGATCATTAGCCAAGTTTAATGAGAAGCATAAGTTCTTAGTCTCTCAGAACCTCTGAAGAAACTTAGTGCCCGATTCATTAGTCTTCTGCCTTATAGTTGTCAGATCGGTTATCTTCTTTTCTCTAGTCCTAGTGTAAAAATATGTATGAAACTTCTTCTCTAGGTCAGCCCAATTGGTAATGGAGTTGACCGGCAGTGATAAAAACCAAGTGAAGGCTGGCCCTGACAAGGACAAGGAGAAGAAACGAACTCGATGGGCCTCCTCAACTGATGCCTTGCCCAATTGTGTAAGATACCGACTGACATGTTCTATCATGCTTGTACTGTCTTGACCAGTGAACTTAGTAAATTCTGGGAGCCTATAACTTGCAGGAAGAGCGACCAAATCATACCATTCTAGATATGGGCGTTTGTACGAAAAGGTCAGCCCTTTTGGCTTCAGACCGAACTGATTCTTCATCATCTCGATCACCTTTAGCAACAACTCATCAGCATGTGAATTTGGATTTCTCTGCACCTGCTGACCCATCTGTGGATTGAAATCCCATGTGCCTTAATACCTTGGATTTGGAATCATGTGAAGGGTGTTATAATCTGTGCCATAATGATACGCATGCGGAATCTCTATCTACTGGGTCCTTTGCTGGTTTGATGCTTGAAGCCTATGATTGTAGATATGAGGATCTATATCTCTACAGATCCTTTGAATTGGTGATGCTATTTTTGAGCCGACGACGGTATGTGGTCTGATGTGCCAAAATTGATCACCTAGTTTTGACCTTGCCCTGCCGGCTGTTGCACATGCTGTACTGACAGTCCAGGATTATACTGTATCTGATTCGTAGTAGTTCCTTGAGCTTGTTTAGATGAACCCTGAACTGCCTGGATATCATCATTACCAGCTGGTGCTGCTTCCTGATGGCTGGTACCGACTTAATTAGTCTCTTGGGTCGCCGGATGTGGAATGTTGTAATAAGCCGGCCCAACTTGACCAACTGGAAACCCATGAATTGCCTCTTTCATGGCGTTGTGGAATGTGTCCAAGAAAGCTTCATTATGGCTTGATATGGCATCACGAACAGATTTGTCTATAATTTTCGTAAAGAAACGCCTGTCTTTAGCTTCAACTGTATCTGTCTGCCCGTGTAATAGAACTCTTGGTAGTGGAAATTTTTGAACAATTGTGTTGTCACGTGTTTTGGTGTAGGACAACAAATATTTGTTCTGAAATTCTTCTGTAGCTTTGCTGATGACACCTTTATCTCCATCAGGTAGATCTTCATAATGTACCATAAGGATGGCATTATTGTTATGAACCGCCATGACGATTGTGGGGTCCCACTGAGGGTGCTAGAAACATGTGTCGGCACGAAATTTCATCTCGTGCCTAGGGCACACGAGCAAGCCGGAAGGGTCCGCTCGATGGAGCTGGAGATCCGCCTGGCTTCAGCATAGGGATGGTCGGTCCTATGCACTCCTCCTGAGACATGCCAGTCAATTTGACCCTGCAATTGATAAGAAAAGAAAGTTTATCAGTAATTTAGGACGGAACATGCCGGTGTTGCCAGACAGTCCCGAATGTGCGGCTCTGAGAGCCGATATGAAAGGAGATCGACTAAATAGTCGATTCCAGCATATTCATAAGAATAAATCAGTTAAAGCTCGTGGGTTGTATAAGAAGAATTAGTTATCATTCAGGATGAATATCATTATTTAGACAAATATTGGTCAATGGCAAAAGGATATCAACAATGATTAATTTATGCTAAGCCAATGACTGCAAGTAACCGAACTCCTTTTTATATAAAAGAAATAGCTTATCACCATTCAACCATTTAATAAATATAAATCTAATGAACATATTAGATCTCATCTATCGCTAGATCAGTGGGGCATGAGGTAGAATCATGCAGGCCATAGAAACAACAATAGACTCGATGACCCTAACTTATTACTAATATCAATGGGGCATAAGGCAGAATCATGCAGGTCGTAATACAATAATAAGATCTTGGGGCTAACACATCTTTCAACCTATCCCTACTTCAACAATCTCATGACGTGAACTATTCGTGAAAGCACTCGATATCGGCTAAACAGCCGATTCAGGCATAGCGCACAGTTAAGGTCATGCCCTCTTAGGAATAGATCTACCAAATAACAATCCACACTCTACGGTGCTAACAGTGGGGTGTGAGGCAGAATCACACAGGTCATGATAACGGGCTATGGAACAGTTTTCCTAGCCAATAGATCTACTCAAGATCAGACATGCCTTAACCGCACGCTATGCACGATCAAGATTGATATAAAACAACCAATAAAACATAACTCATTGTTTAAAGTGCAGATTAGATCAGTTTGGATTAACAAACGATGGGTTAAATAAGATATAAGGCCGATCTAGATCAATCCCAATCGGGCGAAGTGATATTGCTGTAATTAAATAAATAATGGAAGTAATAAGCAATATCGGTAACTTAATAAATCTATCCGAAGGAACGTCACTCTTAGACAGAGCCGATAACTTGACCTTAATCTAGTTCGAGTAGTGGAGGTCGACCAGATTAATGTAGCCTTACTTGAACTAGACAAGAATCGATAACTAGCTTATACAAGAGTCGCAGTGGAGGTCGACCGGATCGATGCAACCGTACGAACGGAGGTATACGCCATGATGGTACTTACAGACAAGCAGTGGAGGTCGATCGGATCGATGCAACCATACTTGCTGAAGAACTCACCGAGATCTACTCTACTCTTACTCCTAAGGGGTGGCCGGAGCCGAAAAAAGTAAGTAACTTGTATTGGATTGATTGTGTCTTTTTACAATAGCCGGGGTTTGATATTTATACCCGAAACCTACGCATGACTCCTATCTAAGCACGACTCATCACAATCTTTGGCCCTAGAGAAAACATTCATAATTTAAGATAACTTGGACTCTAATCTTTCCCTTTTTATAGAGTACAACATGCCTTGTCCTGACACCGATAGTAGCCTTTGTCGTTATCTGCTGGCGCTATCTGAAGAAAGCCGATTCTAGTGTTGCATTCGAATCAGCTGATACCGACCTGCACGCAATTGATTCCTTAATGACATGATCTTGGGAGCTCTCGAGTCCCTGTGATTTTTCTTCCAAATTTTGGTGTAAACAGAAGGATACCGCCGCGTTCCGGATCCCGAAAGGGAGATCCAGGAGGTAGTACCAGAAGCGGTCTGGCGGCGAGAGCACCTTGCCGGTGGTGGTCTAGTGATGAACGTTGGCCAGCATGTAGAACATATGGCGGCGGTCCAACATGGTGGGGCTCGTTCCCAAACCGTGCCGGATTTGTTGGGCCAGAACCTTGAGATCTGCTCTCGAGGGCCCTGGTGGAGGGGGCGATGCCGGGGGCTCGTTGCCCGCCGGCACAACCCCATGGAGAGGACGAAGCTCACTGTAGCAGTCGGCGACGTAGGCCAAGCTCCCAAAGTTGAGGACCTAGCCTGGAGTGAAGGCGCTAGCCATGATGAAGAACTCGCTGGGGATTTGACTTCGCCAGAAAACATAGCCCCGAAACTTCAGAGTTTACCACTAAAATTTTATGTCAACGTTCGCTTGCAGGTTTGAAGGGCGAAGGAGAACTTTTGACTTTGCTCGAAATAAGCAAAAGTGGTGTTGGGGATTTGACTTCGTCGAAAAACTCAGCCCTAGAACTTTGGAGTTATATCTGTAATTTCTGTAGCAAAGTTTGCCTGCAGGAAAGCAAAAAGCGAAGATGATGTTTTGACTTCGCTGTAGATAAAGAGAAGATTGGAACAGACTGGAAGCGAAGACAAGATTTGACTTTGTTTGACAAGTGAAGTCAGAAGAAGACAGCAAGAATTGGCCAGAAAGATTGGTAAGTACAAGTTGAAGAATGAAGCCTAGAATAGTGAAAAAGACAACTTCGCCCCTGAAGTTTAAAGGGGTTGGGATAAAATGGTCATTTGTATGGATACGAAGGCCAGGACATCTATAAATACCCCCTCTGACATGTACAGTACGGGGAAGAAATGAATACAACTTTGACTTGTGTTTAACTTTGATGTTTGTGTGATTGTTTTACCCGACATCTGGCGCCCACCGTCTGTGTGTGCTCGAAGACTCCGACGACCCCAAGAATTCAACGGACAGACCTAGCAAGAAAGTTACCACCAGGGCAACCCAAGACGAATCACCGGGAACCGCGCGATGACCAAATTTTAGAGAAAGGAGCACCTCAAGATCCAAACTCTTCAAAGGCAAGCGAAGCCGAAGAACAAAGACTTAAGGAGTTAGAGGACCAACTACAAGCCAAGCAAAACGAACTTGAAGAATGCTGAGCAAGGGCAAGAGAGAAAACACTAAAACAAACGATAGAAGAAGCCGAAGTCACTCTTCAACATCTGAACAAACAAAATCAAAGTGAAAAGCCACGAACTCATAAATGTGGATGACCCAAATTCAGCGGCAAAAGAGCTACCAAAATGAATCAATCAAGAGATAGATGAAGACAACGCAGATGACAACACATCAAAACAACCAAACGAAGCCTTCCTGAAGCACGCAGCCACACTTCGGAGTACTTTAGAAAATGAAGTCCTAGCTTCTTCCAAAAGCAAGGTGTTGCACTTTGGACGAAACAACGAAGGGTGGATATGTGAATATTTCTACAAACAGCAAAATTTAGCCAAAAATAAATAAAATGAAGACCACTACTGCAAGGCTCGGCCACGCGAAGTATCAGGCCCGTATAAGGCCCAACACAGCGCCAGGCCCCAAAAGTTTTGAGCCCGCATAGGACTTCCTTGTGTGGAGCTTCAATGGGCGACGGCCTCGTACTCCAAAATAAGACGGAACGCCGAATGGAGGCGCGAGTAGCTGACCGACGAGCAACAAACTCGAAGCCACAATTGACTTCGACAGGGTGAGCGAGAGGGCTCCACCGTGGGTCGAGGAGTCAGCCGTCAACAACGACCAGCGATTCACCTTCGACTGTCACCGGCTGTCACAGTCTTCAGCAGACAGCGCCGCAGGAGAACTGCAGTCTACAGCAGGCCGCTGGTTCGAATCCTCGTTGCTCTCTCCTCTCGGCAGCAATCAGACCTCAGCACTCAATCATTCAGCAATTCATCCTTGAACTCCTCAAGTACTCAGCACTCAGCAGTTTTCATGCAGAATGCAGCCACGCACACGCAGTGGCAGTCTCGCACTATTGAAGCTGAAGGACCAAAATTCTTGGTTACGAGCCTGTTCATTTCTTCACTAATTATTCGATCCTTGGGGGCTATGCTTGGGCAACAATCAAGGTTTTAAATCTCCGGCTATAGCTACCGCTATAGCCCGCTATAGCTGTTTAAGAAAGATCAAGCTATTTGTGTCTATGTACAACTTAGCCGCTATAGACCGCTATATCCCCATTTAGCTCCACCATAGCTGTTTTTGAGGTCATCCGCTAAAATGTCTTAGCCGGAGATTTAAAACACTGGCAACAATACACATGAATCAGAATAAGAGCCTTCGGACTTTTCCAGGATGAATAAAATAACATGGTACTCGGAAAAGACTCCATCGTTTGAAAAAAAGGGAGACTTCGCGGGCAAGAATGGCTTCGTTGTCAAAAGTGGCTTCATAGTCCAAATTAAATGCGACTTCGTTAACTGGTGGATTTCATGGATCCAAAACATATAGCTCCCACAGTCAAATTTGTGGGCCAATCTACCTTGCCATTGAACGTGTGAAGATCAAATGCAACAACCTCTCAGATAAAGATTGGATCAAATTCGACATTGTTGATTGGATTCCATAAAAATGGCTTCGTGGGGTGCAGTGGAAACAACTTCATCATACTCAATCAATGGCTACTTCATTGATCAGATTTCAACTGGAGGAAAACAGCCTAATAAGAAGAAATGGAATTGGCATCGTCCATCAAGTTGAAAACGACTTCGTCTACTCGGTTCCAACTGATCTCGAAAACAACTTCATTGATTATTTGTATAAATCAGTCACTGACGGTAGACCGAACTGAAGCTAATATTCTTCATATTGGATTTCAATTAAGACTTCGATTTGGGGATCAATCCAAAATTCAAGGAAAGACCGCTCAAAGAAGCAGCATCAAAGCTCAGAAGCAGGTTCACCCAGAACGAATCAAAATCCAGAAGGATCTCAGTCTAAGTAGAGAAGCTAACTTTGACAAGCCACGAAGGGCCCATTACTGATCTTTGTGAAAGAGGAAATTCAACCAAGGCGAAGGCCATCTTGGAGAGTCAGACATCTTGGGCCACAACAGTATTCAAACACTCGGCAGCCTGGCCGCACCCACAGGCCCATAATCTTTGGGCTGAACTTAGCGAATGTCTGTGATATCCGCCCGAGTATTCACCCAAGCTAGTAGACATGCGTTTTTTGTTTTAAATATACGCATTCTTTTAGTTCCAGTCTAGCCAAAATTGTAGCGGCGGAGATCCAAACTGGAGCTCAGAAACTAAAGCTACTCATAGCGAAGATAAGGCTTTTCCCAACTTCGGCTCCATAATCGTTTCAACGAAGATCTTGGTTTCTCCAATACAAATCAAGATATTTTCTCATCGCAAGAAGACAATAGTCGTTGCTTCTACTCTCCAATATGTTGCTTGGTTATCTGGCCACCTAATCATCTTGGCTTTGTTTTCATTAAAATGGCAATCAGGCCATTCAGACCACCATCTCATAAATTGAGCACCAAGCAGTCTTTCCATTAATCTTCCCAATTTGGAGGTTTCAGCATACCCAAGTCGCCCCATCGGCTGGCATCTTCGGGTCTCTATATGTAAAGCTCACAAGTAAACTCACCGGGACAGTCAAGGTTCATATCACGAGTCAACTTCAGAAGGCTTCAGCATCCCCGGAAAATCCAATTTCTTGGATTGCAAGTTGGCATGTTCTGATGATCTTACCCGACAGCCCGATCCCCTTTGTGTCATCAAAGATGAGTATAATAGTCCACATATCAACTATCCATTGACCTATTTCCATGGTTTTTTTCAGAAGCGAAACAATTGGTTTTTGCCAGCAAGATAGTGCCTTCAAATACGAAGGATGTTTCTCGCATTGGCCTTCTTCCAAAAGATGGTTCTCTGGTTTTCTTTGGAAGCGAAATTTTCTCTCTCCGGACTGGATCATCTGCCAATCATTTCCTAGTTATTCATTGCCAATTGAGCGAAGGGTAATGGTTTTTCATCAACATCAAAGCAGGGAGTTTTCAGCATCCAAGGGCTTCTGATCATTCTGCAAGACTTCTAGAATCGTCTCCCCTTCATAAGCTGCTCGGAAAGTGATCTATTTCGAGTGGCATCTTTCCCTTTCCAAAAGCTTCAGCTTTCTCTGGCTTTGATAAGAAGCAACGTAACGTCAACAAACAAATGATTTTGGTCAGTTTGGGATTTCTTTCAGAACAGAAGATCAAATTCTCTGGCAGAGGCTACCACACTTCATCACACTTCGCTATTCCAAAATTTCTGTAAACACCCTTTGACAGATAAGTCCAATCAAAATTAACATTTTGTTTTCAAATTCGCAAAAACAAAACAAAAAAAAAATTGCCGAAACTTGTCAAACCCTCCGTTTTTTTCTTCATTCTTCTCTTCTTTCCCAGAGAGGTCTCTTCCCTTTGCAAAGCTGTGCAGCGCAGATAAGTAATTTGGCCGTTTAAATTATGCAAAAGTTATGCTCCTGCAAGGCTTCCAACCCAAGCCTTTGGTTCCACAATTTTATGTTATATATACCATCAAGCTACAGATACAATTCTATTGCTTTCACAACAGTTTGAATTTTTTTTTTTTTTTTTTTTTTTGCCTTCCCTACATGCCTAAAATTTCAAGTTCAGACGTTAGAACCTTCAGTAGGAGTTTTCATCTTTTCTCTGCGATCCCAAAGGTTTTCTTTGGTTCTAAGAGGTCGGAACCTCGAGCGCATGCGAAGCCATCCAAACTCATGCGATGTCATCTCCAACATTCAGTTTTATTATATACTGAAAAAGACCTCATCAGATGAAGATGGATCAACATCAACGCCATTGTCTAGGAATTATTCCAAATCCATGTTTGTTTGCAAAAGCTCTAAGGAGCAAAGATCTGCAATAAGCAGAAAGCAAAGCTCTATGGAGCAAAATATCTGCAATAAGCAGAAAAGCAAAAGCTCTAAGGAGCAAAGATTTCCAATAAGCAGAAAGCAAAGCTCTAAGGAGCAAAATATCTGCAATAAGCAAAAAAAGCAAAAGCTCTAAGGAGCAAAGATCTGCAATAAACAGAAAGCAAAGCTCTAAGGGGAAAATATATGCAATAAGCTGAAAGGCAAAGGCTCTAAGGAGCAAATATCAGCAATAAGCAGAAAACAAAGCTCTAAGACTGTCTCCAACGATGTCACCCAAATGCAAAATAGGTGCTGCACAGTAGTTTGGGTAGCAAAAACCGAGCTCCAACGGAACACACAAACACAGGACGCATTTTGCGTAACAGCCCAATCGGAAGGCAAATAAGCGTCTCGCGAGGGAGACGACGCAAACGTCTGGCGCCGTTGCGGTGGGCCCGCGGCGAGGCGCGGCTCGCGACGGGGCGCGGCCGGCTCGGCGAGGCGAGACCGAGGCGGGGAGCCGCCAGCGCTTCCAGGCGGGTCCGCGGCGGACGCGGCCGGCGCGGCCAGGAAGGGCTGCTGCGGGGAGCCGCTGGCGCGGCGAGGAGCAGCCGGATGCGTGGCGCTGGAGGGTGAGAAAGGCCGTGCCGTGGACCTGACGCCGCTGGCGGTCGAGGTCATCGCCGAGAGCTTCGGGGAGTGGCTGCACGAGGAGATCCGGCTCCGGGGCGAGTTGCAGGAGCCCCAGCAGCTGCGGGTGTCCGTCGGCGCGACCCTCGGCTGTCGGGCCCGCGGCTCAGCGCGGCGCTCTTCATGGGGTTCACCAGGGCCGGCTACTCCGTCTTCGACATGGGGCTCGCCACCACGCAGGCGCCGGGGGTGTGGAGATGGGTGGGCGGCAGACAGACCGAGGAAGAGGAAGAAGAGGGCTAATTTGCGTGGCCTGTTGGAGAATCTCCATTTTAGGTACCAGAGTCTTTCTACTGTATATCGCCTAGATCGGAGAATGGGTATTGGATTTAGGTCTCATCGTTGGAGATAGTCTAAGGAGCAAAAGAACCGCAACAAGCAACCTAGGGGGCTGCACAGCCGCCGTACGAATTTAATATTTACAAACATTGAGAATACGTTTCGTAGCGTAAAGCTCATCTGTTTCTTTAACAACGCTTAGGGGCTTCATTGAGACAAAGGGTTTTGTCGACACAAGGGTCTTTTTTTAGAGCTATAAAACAACTTGACTCCAGAGTCGAAGCTCCAAAGAGCATCTAAACAAAGTACTTGTTTCATTTGTGTCGGTGCAGAAAGTGACCAACACGTAAATATTTAGAGTTTTGCCATACGTTGTGATCGGAGATGGCCTAACACTTAATGACATAGGATTTATACTGGTTCAGACAACGTGCCCTACGTCCAGTTTGAGTCGGTCGGTGACTTTATTCCTGAGCCCAGGTGCTCGACGTCTATAGTGGGGTTACAAACGAGAAGGAGAAAAATTAGGTGTACAAGAGGTCCGGTCGGAAGGGCTGAGAGCGACATGAGCTCAGCTACGAGCTAAGTGTTCAAGCGTGTGCTTGAGGTTCGAACCTGGCGGTTCTACGATTGTGGACTAGTGAACTTAGTCGATCTAATAAATCTAAAGGCACTGACCTATGTTGGAGGGAGCGCATACCCTTTTATAGATAAAGGGGATGGCTTTTACAAGTGAGAGGGTGATGGTACGTATGCTACTGAACTTTATCGCCCATGCCAGTAGGTACGAGATAATGGTAGGCGCCTACAACACTATTGATGTCACTGTAGAATGTCAGATGCATGTGGGAGGTGGTGTTGCCTTCTTTGGGTATGGCAGATGTCGGTACCAGCATATATTGTTGACGCCCAGAGGGACGTAAGGAGTTTCACAAGATTCACCCGGTATGGTAAATCCCGGCGCCCAAAACACTATCGATGCCCAGAGGCATGTGGGGGGTCTTACCGTATGGGAGTTAATGGCGTCCACAATACTATAGAGGGAAATGTCGACGCCTACAATATTGTTTGTGTCAGGGCAGTTGCAGAGTACTGTTCCTGCAGGTGTGCAGGGTACGGTCCCTGGTATCGTGGTTTGACTTGTGCGCCTTGCCTCACTTTTCTCTGCATGTCTCCTAGTCCCTACCGAGCGGGCATCCCCGGTTGGTTGTTCCTAGTCGGCTCTAATCGTGCCAGTCGGAGAAGAGCGGTGAACAGAGGCTAGGCGTATCCCTGGTCAGAGAGTGCGGGGTCGGAGTCGGAAGTGGAAGCGGTGCTTTTGGCCAGGCCTTCCGGTCGAAGAGGCCGTCCGGAGGTGGGCTGGCGATCGAAGCCAGTGCTTCGGCCGGAGAGGTGGGCCGGAGTCGGAAACTGGGCGCTGTTCCTCCTCGGCCTGACCTTCCGGTCGGAGATTGGATCACTCCACCGTCCTGTCGCTCAGGTATTTGGGCTGGCCTATGAGTTGTGTGCTGTCTGCTTGGGCCAAGCTTTTCTGAGGAAGCCGGTCCGCGAGGGCGGGTTTACGAACCCGACAGAAGCCCCCGAGCCCCCGGGCGATTCAGGCAGAATCGTCTAGGGGATTCTTGTCTTGACGGCTGGTGCGCTCGAGCTCACCCGCGGGTGTAGCTCGTGAGCCCCTAGGCAGTTCGGGCAGAACTGGCTGGGGGTGTTTGCCAGCGGGCGTGTTGTGCGTGTTTTTAGTCGAGATGGAGTTTGTCAACCAAGGTGTCGTTGCGCAGCCGAGGCGGAGTTTGTCAACCAAGGCACCATTGTGCAGCCGAGGCGGTTAGTTGTTGGGGATCGGATGAGACGGAGCTCGCGGATCCTGGCGTCGGTGCGCGCCGTGGGATCAAGCGAGGTAGTTAGTTCATTAGTTTAGGGATCAGGTGAGGTGACAAGACGGTGCTCGTAGATCTTGACCTCGGTGCAGCCTGCGCTGCAGAGGTAGTTAGTTTGTTAGTTTAGGGATCAGGCAAGGCGACAAGGTGGTGCTCGCGGATCCTGGCCTCGGTTCAGCCCGCACAGCCGAGGCAGTTAGTTTGTTAGTTTAGGGATCAGGCAAGGCGACAGGGCAGTGCTCGCGGATCCTGATGGGGCGAGTTCAAGGTCGCAGACCCAGGTGTTTTGGAGCGCAGTCGGAGCGTAGCCGGATGGGGCGAGTTCGGGGTCATAGACCTAGGCATTTTGGAGCGCAGTCGGAGCGTAGCCGGATGGGACGAGTTCGGGGTCGCAGACCTAGGCGTTTTGTGTCTTGAGCCCCTGAGCCCTGTTGGGCTTTAGTAGGGGTCGGTGTGAGTTGTGTGCGTTACCCCATCCTCGGTTCCTCACAACCGGAGGGGCTGAGTTTTGTCGCTTGTCTCGATCGCTCGGGCTCAAGTGACGCGCTCGGTGAGTTCGCTAGCGGGTATGATCGAGCGAAATCCGGGTCTAACATTCGTGACAGGGTTGGCATAGCCCTCTTGTGACATTCCACTGCTCCTTTACCTGCAACCCGACGATGCTTGGGCCATTCCAGAGATCGACCCGGGTGGCCTAACGGCCTTCCCTCGATGGAGATTCTGTGGGCTCGGCAAGAGGTTCAAGATCGAACGAGAAGGTTGAGATGACCCTATCTGCTAGACTAGACAAGGGCCGCATGGGGCTCATCTACATTTTTCTCCCCTGGCTCTATTGTTGCTCATGTCCAATGAGGCAACTGCCGCTTCGTGACGCAAAACGGAGCGTTGTGATGCATTTCGCTACACGTGCGATGCTTAGTTCTCGGGCCCCGGGCGGTTCAGGGCCCGAATCATCCGGGAGGCATGGGCGTATGGAATGAATGCGTGTATGGATGTATGAAATGATTATAAAGAAATAGAGGGGGTTGGTAGTTTTACCTTGATGACTTGAGTGACGGGGTTTTGGAGAGCTTCAGTCAGAAATGTCCGACCAGGACCCGTGATCGTCGTTTGTTACGGGGTCGGCATGGCCTACATGGGGCATCCCTTTGCTTCCTACCTGTCTCTTGGTGTGTTTTTCTTAGCCGTTCGATCGACTTAGGACGCCCGATGGTCTCTCCAGGCGGAGGTCCCGTTTTAGGTTTTTCCATGTCCCGCCTAGGGAGGTGGAGAGCTGCCTGTGCGATGGTGACGCTTTGGTTTTTGCGCCCAGCGTGCGATAGTGGTGGGCCATACCCAGGCCACGTCTCGTCTTTACCAGGCGGTGTTCCATCTGACCGGGCGTTGTTCCGTCGGTCAGTGTGCGTCCTAGTGGTTAGGGTGTGTCCCATCATTTCCCATCCGCATTGAATGGGGGAGGGGAGAGAGTTTTTTGCTTTGATCTTTTGCCCCTCTTCGGCTGTCACATTTTCTCTTTAAATAGGGAGAGGGAGAGGGCTCTCCATCATGGTCCTTTGCCTGTTCTCCAACTATTGTCTCTCCTCCTTCTTCCTCCTCACCGAGAGTGCCTGTATGCCGTGGCGGTTCCTAAGTGAGAGAGATGGTAAGCGAGGGGTAGCACTTACAGATCCTTTCATGAATCTGGAGCGCGATGTCGAGCTGGAGGCTACCCGGGGCGGTGCTGGCCGTCTTTGCCTAAGAAGGGGCGGCTTTCGCTGAAGGGGGTGGTGTGCTAGATTTGTCTACGAGGCCTTCTTCGGGATGGAGCCGTATGCGGAGGGGAAGTTGCCTAGGATCGTGCTGGTGGAGGGTTCCGCGCTTGCAGCAACTCAGGTTGGCTAGTTCATAAAGTTTGATGAGATCTCTTCCAGCCATGGTGGCCATACTTTGGTGGTGGCATCCCTGCCCAGGAGCTTCCTCGACTGCATGAGAAGGTCCAGAGCCCCATGCTCTTATGCTGAGCATCTATGGGTGCGGCGCCCTTGAGGTACCCGTTGCGCTTGCCAAAGTCGAGGGAACGGAACCGGGCAGGTCCCTTGAGGTACCCGTTGCGCTCGCCGATGTCGAGAGCGAAACCAGGCAGGGGCCCCTATAGTGGTGGTTATGTCTAGCGGCGAGTGCCATTTTCCTTTGGCGTCATGTGATGTCGTCGAGTGGCCATAGTAGTATTTGGAATGGAAGTAGTTTTTTAGCAAAAAATGTAATAGTTGAGTTCGTGGGTGAGCCCCTATGTGAACAGTTTTTGTATCAATGAATACATCAGTCATGTTCTTTGTGATAGAATCACTATCCGTTCCTTGTTTTTATCCTAGCGTAGCTATTGTTTTTGTCCTTTCTTTTTTGCACCTGCCCATTAGTTCCGTAGGTTGTAGCTTTTTTAAGAACCTGGGCATGGCCCGCAGGGCTCGGTTGCTCGTAACCGCAGGTCGTGGCGGGGTGCGTTCAGTTAGGAGTAAGAACAAAGTTACGTAGGACAGTCAAAGGAAAAGAAATGCACTTCCATTCGGGGACAAAGTTGTTTACCACGTGACAATAAAAAAGAGAGGTAATATTCGGTATTATACCCTCATGGAGCCCCAGAGCGACCTGGGCTAAAACTATTTGGGTCGGGGTGCTTTACAGGAGCAAGTGTTGACTAAAAAAGTGGTAAGACCAAATTTTAGGGGAAAACCGACGTAGCTGTTCAATGTTCCGAGTGTTGGTGAGAACGTTGCCATTGTCGTCCTCTAGTCGATAGGTGCCCGGTCGGATTACTTTGGTCACCGTATAGGGTCCTTCCCATGGTGGAGAGAGTTTGTATTTTTCCTTTGTCAATTGGGTCCTCCGGAGTACGAGATCGCCGACTTCGAGGATTCTCCCCCTGATCTTTCTTTTGTGGTACCTGCGGAGAGTTTACTGATAGCGAGCGGAGCGGATGACGGTCGTCTCGCGGGCTTCCTCGAGCAGGATGACTGCGTCTTGCTGAGCCTCCATGGCTCAGTCGTGGTCGAAAGCCTTCACTCTTGGGGCACTATGGTCGAGGTCGGAGGGTAGCACCGCCTCAACTCCGTAAGCTAGGAAGAAGGGTGTGAACCCTATGGATTGGTTTGGGGTCATTCTCAGGCTCCAGAGAATTGCTGGGACCTCTGCCACCCATCGTCCAGCATATTTGTTGAGTCAGTCGAAGATGCGTGACTTGAGTCCTTGGAGGACCATGCCATTGGCACGCTTGACCTGACCGTTGGTTCGTGGATGTCTGATTGAGGCCCAGTCGATCCTGATGCCGTATCCATCACTGAAGTCTAGGAACTTCTTTCTAGTGAAGTTAGTTCTATGGTCAGTGATGATACAGTTAGGAATGCTGAACTGGTAGATAATGTCAAGGAAGAATTTGACCGCCTCTTCCGAGCGGATGTTGATGATGTGCTTTGCCTCTATCCACTTGGTGAACTTGTTGACTGCTACGAGTAGGTGAGTGAAACCACCTGGGCCCTTTTTGAGGGGTCCCACCATGTCGAGGCCCCAGACTGCGAATGGCCAGGTGATGGGGACGGAGGAGGCGAGCGCCCAGCTGCACGAGCAGGTGGCCCGATAGGCAGAGGATCTCTCCACCCTTGAGAACTTCCATGTCGGTATGTACCTTCTCTGTTTTTGTTGTGTTGGTTTCGTCCTTCAGCCTATTTCTAAGCTTGTTGCCCTTCTTTCAGAGCTGGGCGGAAAGGTGAGGTCACTGGAGCAGGACCTGGAAATGGTCAAGGAGACTTTCAGCTAGAATGCAGAGGAGCTGGCCAAGTCCCGTGAAGAGCGACGTGCGCTCGAGGGGGAACTTGACTAGATCTGCAATGTTGACTAGCTGGTCGTCTCGGAGATCTTTGGGTCGGCGCCAAGCACTAGCGTGCCCGCCATCTAGCTGGCAGAGGTCCCAGATGCGGTCCAGACCTCATCACAAGTGGGCTATTCTACAGAGCGTCAAGGGTGTTGACTTCGGTGGCGACACACCATCCAAACCTGGACTTCACCACTATCTCCAGTGGGTACGCTGATGGCTTAAGCATGGAGGACATCCAATCGATCGGGGAGAGCTTGCTGCTGCATGCAAGGTCGGTGGCAGAGCAAGTATCTGCTCAGTGGGTGATGGACGTCCGCCATGAAGACATGGCTAGAAGCGTGCCACGAGAGGACGTTGCCTAGCCTACGGATGGCACGGAGCCTGGATCAGAGGTGGATGTCGCCCCAGCTTCTACCAAGCCAAATGTGGTCCCGCCTAGGAGTGAGCAGCCTGTGCCTTCGCCAGCCGCACCGATAGCAGATGCCGCCAATCCGGCCCAATAGCTTGTAAAGTATGAGTAGTTTAGTAAGCGTAAAAAGTTTAAGTTCATGGGGGAGCCCCTGTATAAACATTCCTGTGTACTTAATGACTACAGTCAGTTTTGTTTTCTATGATGGAGTCACTCCATTCGGGGAAGCTTGTTCCTTTTGTTACTTAGTTTTCCCTTAGCATAATTTTGTTTTTTATTCTTTCTTTCTCGTACCTACCCATTTGTCCCGTAGGCTACAATCTTGGGAGCTCGGGGCGTGGCCCGCGAGGCTCAGCTACTCATAACCGTAGGAAAAGGCGGGGTGCAATTGGTCGAAATGTTTTAAAGCAAAGCTATGTAAGGCAAATTAAAGGAATGAACTACCCTTTTGATCGGGTAGGAAGGAATTTCACCATATGATAGTAAACAAAATAGCTACGTAGTAGTGCACCCTTGTGGAGCCCCCCGAGCGACCTGAGCCAAAAAAGTGTTCGGGTCGGGGTGCTCTTATTGGAGCAAACGCTAAGTAAACAATGGTAAGACTGAAAATTAAGGAGAAGAAAAGACGACATAGCTTTTCCAAGCGTTTGGTGAGCACATCGCCATTGTCGTCCTCCAGTCGGTAGACGCCCGATCAGATCATTTCAACCTTCAGTCGTTCGGATCCTTGCCCGCTATGTCCTCTTTCTCGGTCTCTGCTTCTTCTCTATTTTCTTCCTTTGGCCCACCAGCCTGCTGCAGAAGGCGCTTGAGGAGTTGGCAGTCCTTGTAGAGGTCTTTGATGGGGTAGTCGTGGTTGGTGCACGGGCTCTCCATGAGCTCATGGAAGTGGCCTAGAGGGTCCTGCTGGGGCTGCGTGCCCGCGTGGCCAGTCATGGCACCCAACACGGAGTTGGCCAGTCAGCGGTGATCCTTTCTGTTCTTTTTCCCCCTCTGTGTGGAGGGGCCCTCATCCTGATCCTAGCGCTTGGCCTTGCCTTTGCCTCGGCCTCCGTTGGAGCATAGCGGGAGCACCGCTTGCTGGAGGTGTTGGACAAAGGTCCGTGGTCCCAGGCCATTAGGGCTAGGACTCTGGTCGCTGGCGTGTGTGTCTCGGTTCGGTCCAAGCCACACGTATATAGGCGGTCGACGCAGAGCGGTCGTCAAGTCAAGACGAGGTGCCAATGCAGCCTCCTATGCCACGCTCAGTGATTGTAGCGGTGAATGGGAGGAGCGACCCATCTGCTGCGCCCCCATTCCCCTGGTGGGGAGCGAGGCCATGAGTCGGCGTTGTGATACTAAGCTCTCCGCTTGTTGAACGGCGGCGGTCTCCACTAGTGCCTAGAGGTTCCGATGGATCGCCTGTTCCTGAGGGTAGTTCGGCTCGGACAGGCCGCACAGAAGCATTACCGCGGTGGTGATGTTCTGATTGGCCCGAGCGAACTGTGGGGGATCGTTCCCCCTATCCATGGTGTTTTGTAGGACCCGACGGGCGCAACCCCTAGCGCCGCTCACCGGTCTATGGTCACGGGGCACAGCGTGGTGCGCCGAGCGCGCTAGCGTAGTCGGTGGCTGATGCAGCCACTGTTGTCGTAGTTTCTCCCCATGCTCATGCGTGAGCTCAGGGGTCTCCGCATGAGGGCCCAGAGGGGCATGAATCTGCAAGGACTCCATTACCCCCGGTGGCTGTTCCGGAGCATCCGCCATAGCACACTCCTGGGACGGACGGTGGCTAGGTGCCACGTCACCGATGCTGGAGCCGTCACTCCCAACATTGTCATAGGAAATAGGTGGGAGCATAGCTCACCATCCCCATGAATTTAGACGTGAGAGGGGGCGGCGCTAGCATCCTTTGGAGCCCCCAGGCGTCCACGTCCGCGGGAGACATGAGGCCATAGGGGAACCGGCCGCATGGCGGCCGCAACGGGGACAACGGCATCCCTCCGGGTGATTGGCGGAAGATAGAAAATAGCAAGTAAATAACAGCATATACATTACTCACAGCAAGGTTTGAGCAGAGAGTTTGCTCAGAATGAAGTGTGAACGCCACGTCGTCGAAGTCGTGCGTCCCAAAGTCGATGGAGGGCGCCCCTCCGATGGGTGCCGGAACGAGTGCCTCCTCGTAGAGGTGTAGTACGCCGAGCCGGTCGGTGACGAAGTCCAGGCTTTCGAGGAGGAAGGCCTAGGATGGCTCGAAGATGGGTGGAACCCACATCCCAATAGGTGGGAGTGCGGGAAACTCCAGCGAGCCGAAACGAGTCGTATCGCGTGAACCCGCCATGGTGAAGGTGGTGGAAAAGTGGGCCATCCGATGACCAAAAAGTGTTGAACGTACATCATCTTCCCCACGGACGGCGCCAACTGTCGGTGCAGAAAGTGACCAACACGTAAATATTTGTAGTTTTGTCGTACGTTGTGATCGGAGGTGGCCTAGCACTCAATGACATAGGGTTTATACTAGTTCAGGCAATGTGCCCTACGTCTAGTTTGAGTTGGTCGGTGACTTTATTCCTGAGCCTATGTGCTAGAAGTCTATAGTGGGGTTACAAACGAGAAGGAAAAAGATAGGGTGTACAAGAGGTCTGGTCAGACTCCGGTCGGAAGGGCCGAGAGCGACAGGAGCTCCGCTATGAGCTAAGTGTTCAAGCGTGTGCTTGAGGTTCGAACTTGGAGGTTCTACGGTTGTGGACTAGTGAACTTGGTCGATATAATGAATCTAAAGGGACTAACCTATGTTGGAGGGAGCGCATCCCCTTTTATAGATAAAGGGGATGGCTTTTACAAGTGAGAGGGTAAGGGTACATATGCTACTGAACTTTGTTGCCCATGCCAATGGGTATAAGATAATGGTAGGTGCCCACAACACTGTTGATGTCACCGTAGAATGTCAGATGCATGTGGGAGGTGGTGTTGCCTTCTTTAGGTATGGCAGACGTCGGTACCTGCATATACTATTGATGCCTAGAGGCACGTGGGGAGTTTCACCAGATTCACCCGGTACGGTAAATCCCAGCGCCCACAACACTATCGATGCCCAGAGGCATGTGTGGGGCCTTACCGTATGGGAGTTAATGGTGCCCACAATACTGTAGAGGGAAATGTTGGTGCCTACAATACTGTTTGTGTCAGGGCGGTTGTAGAGTACTGTTCCTATAGGTGTGCAGGGTACGGTCCCTGGTATCGTGGTTTGACTTGCACGCCTTGCCTCACTTTTCTCCGCACGTCTCCTGGTCCCTACCGAGCGGGCATTCCCGATCGGTTGGTCCCAGTCGGCTCTGATCGTGCCAGTCGAAGAAGAGCGGTGAGCAGGGGCTGGGCGTATCCCCGGTCGGAGAGTGTGGGGTCGGAGTCGAAAGCGGTGCTTTTGGCTAGGCCTTCTGGTCGAAGAGGCCATCCGGAGGCAGGCTGGCGACCGAAGCGAGTGCTCCGGTCGGAGAGGTGGGCCGGAGTCAAAAACCGGGCGCTGTTCCTCCTCGGCCAGACCTTTCGGTCGGAGATTGGATCACTCCCCCGGCCTATCGCTCAAGTATTTGGGCCGGCTTATGAGTTGCGTGCTGTCTGCTTGGGCCGAGCTTTTGCGGGGAAGCCAATCCGCGAGGGACCCCGTATTTACGAACCCAACAATTTATCACACAAAGAATAAGGCTACCGCAAAAAAAAAAACTCGATAAAAATCGAGGCCACCTTAAGTACAACTCAATAAAAACTCAAAATCATATCACCTGTTCTCAAACAGGGGGCAACATCTTTTAAAAGCAAACAATTTCAATTACACAAAGTATCGAGACATACTTATAACATACAAGATCCGTAAAGCAATCTAATGTTCCATGGTAACAACCAACACCAAGGGGCTTCCGGAGTTATTTCTTGACAAGTAGATCAAACGAGGGATTCACGCTTCTTATCCTAACCACAACGAAGGTTCAACGGCAAAGTCATCTTTACACATCAGCAAAGGCATGACCCCAACCTCATCTTGCACAGGTCAACATGAGGAACCTGCCCAGGATGCATCAAAGTTAACATTTACAAAAATTAAAATTTCCACTTCATCACTTAAACTTAAAAACTAAAAACTAAACTACGAAGTCTATTAAACATTATGATCACGAACATCATCATCTCTAGCTTTCTCGGCTGCAATCCGCTCAGCTTCTCGAATCTCAACTTCCGAAGCAGCAATCTCCTTTCCAAGCTGCCGTAAAAGAAAAAACATCAGTAAAAAAACAGAAGGAAGGTGAATTCAAAAATATATACAAGAAACACAACTAACTTTCTGCATCTTTTGCTTGGCCTTCATGAAAGTATGCTCACTGCCACCCTAATTACAGTATTCATGGAAATACTTCTTACAAAGAACCTGGGTCCTTGATGAAACTTGACTCAACGATTGCACAAAAGGAAACTTATAATCTTTGCTCAACAGCTGATCATACAAAGGATCCCCAGACTCTTTCATCAACTGAAAGAGAGCCCTTATAGAATACATACTACTCAAATCGGCAGTTATTTGCAAAACAATTGGCAAATCCTCATATTGACGACACAACTAACCAAAGAAAGGATCAAATTCACCAAGTTCCCAGTCTGCCTCACACCAAACTTGTTATAGCAATCCTTGCACAAAACCCAAAGACGATTGCATTTATCAAAGAAATATTGATCCTTTTCAGCAATTTTCTTTTCAAGATATCTAATTTCCTTCTTCTAACCGAATCAAGCTCCTTTGTGACTTTGCCAAAGTCTTTTTTTTTTGTTTTAGCTTTGCTTCAGTAAAGATACATCTCGAGTCCATAACTTGAAGAGTCTCAACAATAGAAACTCTTTCCTTCTCTTTTTTTAGCAAGCTGAGATTTTAAAGACTCAACCGCTTCACATAGTTTCTTTTCACAAAGAGCTGTGACTTGCACATCCGCTTAAAGTGACCTTCGCATTCCTCTTTGCAGTAGTGCACTCCAAACAAAAGTCAAAAAACAACAAAAACAAAAAATATTTCGCGAAGCCAAAAACATCGTTTCAATCAAAAGTAAAGTACCTTATAATCCATAGAAACACAAGCATCTGCCAACTCAAGTGAAGATTATGCATTTCATGCAGCACACAAAAAGCCTTAATATTAGGATTCACATTTTGAGATTTGACTTCGCCAGAAAACACAGCCCCAAAACTTCGGAATTTACCACCAAAATTTTATGTCAAAGTTCACTTGCAGGATTGAAGAGCGAAGGAGAACTTTTGACTTCGCTCAAAATAAGCAAAAGTGGTGTTGGGGATTTGACTTCGTCGGAAAACTCAGCCCCAGAACTTTGGAGTTATATCTGTAATTTCTGTAGCAAAGTTTGCCTGCAGGAAAGCAAAAAGCGAAGATGATGTTTGACTTCGCTCCATGTAAAGGGAAGATTGGAACAGGCTAGAAGTGAAGATAAGATTTTGACTTCGCTTGACAAGTGAAGTCAGAAGAAGACAAAGCAAGAATTGGCAAAGTCTGAAGACAACGTCTTCAGAAAGATTGGCAAGTACAAGTTGAAGAATGAAGCACAGAATAGTGAAAAAGACAACTTTGCCCTTGAGGTTAAAGGGGTTGTATTGATTATAGAGAGGGGTAAAATGGTCATTTTGTATGTAGATACGAAGGCTACGACATCTATAAATACCCCCTCTGACATGTACAACATAGGAAAGAAATGAATACAACTTTGGCTTGTGTTCAACTTTGATGTTTGTGTGATTGTTTTACCCAACAGTAGAGTGTAGGGATAGAATGTGAGAGGAGGGGGAAGGCACCTAGCTTTGTGTACTCCCTTGGACGCTTGGTCAAGGAGAGAGGCGGGGATGATGCGGTCCGGGTCAGGCATTGGGCCCCTAGGTGATTGGCTTGGCGAAGGTCTTCCTTTGTGGGGGAAAGGTTGGAGCTCCCCTTGACCAGGCTGGCCCCCCTAGAGGGGCTAGGCTCCCAGTTGGAGGGACCTGCCATGCCACCATCGCCACTGGATGCATCGGTGACGTTCCCAGGGCCTGGCTGACCGAATGTTGCCGCTGTCTTGGCTTCCCCCTTCGTGCTCTTGAACCTCCTGAGGAATCGCTATAGTCATCGCGATCACCAGCAGGTGGCCGCATGGAGTGTCACCGTGCAAGTTTCCGCCTTCGAAGCCTGTACTCTTCCTTGTTGGTTTCTAGGTCCACTCGCCACGACTGCAGGCAATTAGCCTCCTCCCTGAGGTGGTTTGCATGGCTACGAGGCCCCCAGTCCGGTGGCATGAGCTCGCACATCTCCCTGGTGGGAGTCTTGCCATCGGTGCGGAGGTGTTCATGGGGAGCCGCGTTGCATTCAGCATCCCCAGAATGATGCCCCAGATCGCCCTCTTGGAGAGTCATGAAGAAGGTGCATAGCGAGGGGGCGTCAGCCCCTGCTGCGCCAAAGAGGATGGGTCTCCACAGTGTGTCGCGGATGATGAGGTGCTCCAATTCCATCTAGAAGGATATCGCCACGTTCTGGATCCCAAAGGGGAGATCCGGGAGGCAGTACCAGAAGCGGTCTGGCGGCGGGACCACCTTGCCGGTGGTTGTAACACCCTAAAATTTGCTTCTCTTGAAATAGAGCTAAAATGATTTAATTTTGTATTTTTATGCACATGAAAACATGGGGAAATAATAAATTTTCATTAGATTAAAATTTATCTTA
This sequence comes from Miscanthus floridulus, assembly GCF_019320115.1. Classification (NCBI taxonomy): domain Eukaryota; kingdom Viridiplantae; phylum Streptophyta; class Magnoliopsida; order Poales; family Poaceae; genus Miscanthus; species Miscanthus floridulus. The sequence continues at coordinate 47,577,381 of NC_089585.1, forward strand.
AGGTAGAAACGTGTTTGTTGCATTCATGCCGGTCGCACCTTGTGTTCCTATGTGCAAAATGTGTTTTTTAAATACATTTAGGAGACGAAATATCTATCTCCAGGAATTTTTTAGCTTCTATCTGGAATTTAATTCCTACCTCCTTCACCTTAATCTTTATGTTCCAAGTTCCCAACAATCTTTTCATGAGCTCCAAATACTTTATTTGGGTTCATCATATTCCAAAGTGTCTCTGGGAATTTTCCCCAAATTTTTGGAGGTCTCATAGTATTTTTCGTGGCTTAAATATCAATTCTAGACTTTTCTAGAATTATTTTATTCACAAAATTAATTAATTCTAAAAATAAATAATATATCTCATTTTTCAACCAACTCTCAAAGCCCATGTGCAATAATCCTAATAAGTCTCAAAGGCCCATGCATTTATTTACTAATGTGCTTTAATGATTATTTAGGTCCATTAGTAAATGTGGAGGGTGCAACATCAATTAGTACCATATTGCTAGTTGATGTAGATGTGGGGAGTTTTTCTCCCTATAAATATGTACCAACCCCTTAGGCAAAGTACACCAAAACTACCGTAAGGGAAGCCCCTAGTTTGGGAAATCCCTCGTATAGTAAAATAGATTTTTCTCCTCTCGCCGTTGTTGTCATCATTGCCGTCGCTGCCGAACTGCCCGACGCCATAGACCCACCGTCGACCATAAGAAGGCCCTAGGTGAGTTCGCTGTCTTCTCCTCTTATTCCCTGTGCTCTCATCTCATCAAACCATGGCCTCTAGGGCCCAAACCAAGCGCTCCGGGGAGCTTCTCGCCGCCTATAATGGAGCTCCACCGCGCCGATTTTCTTCTCCGACCGGTGACTCTCTCTCCCCCTCATTTCTAATCTGGGCCATCCAGATTCAATCCAATGGTCCAAGATCGCCCGTACCCCTTCGCCGGGTTTATTTATAAAAGAGCCCCTGCAGTTTCATGTAATATAACCCGCAGTCCATGGTGCACTTCCAGAATACGTTTTCCTATTCTGAAAACATAGTTTCTTTATAGTAGATTCAGAATACGTTTTCTCTTTTAGAAAGTGTAAAATCCCTTTGTTAGATTCAAAATATGTTTTCTTCTTTTGAAAATGTAGTTTCTTTGGTTAGATCCAAAATACACTTTCATCTATTTACAGTTTTGCCACTAGTATTATTTAGGCCATAAAATCTTTGTTTTAACTCCGTTTTGATCCATTCAAGTTTTATTAGATTCATAATTGAGTAATATACATGTTCATCCTACTGTTAAATATATTTTCAACTTTTGAAATTCACGGTTAGATTTAATCTATTATTTTATTAAAGGAAATCTTGTTTAATTCATAATTTTTTCGTTATAGCTCCAATTAGAGTGCTTTTCATGTCTGTGTGTTCGTAGCAAGACGTAGATTCATTTTACAAACATTTCATCTTGATTTTATGTTTGGTGTATTGTTCTAATTTAGATCTATTGTTTGCTTCTTGGATGATTGCATGGATGCTTGTGTGGTGCTTTATGATCATGTCTAGTCGGTGAGCTTTGCGTTGGTGATATAAAAGAAGTAGGTGATCCAAAAGAAGTCCTTTGGAGGTTATAATTCAATAGAATAAGGATTTGAATTTAAGGCAAGTATAGCATGGGATCTTCCTTGTTGCCTTATTCACCTTAATATCATTTTAATCATATGCATGTGTCTACCTTGGCAACCGTAGTAATTTTCCTAGCTATTTGATATCCTGGATTCCTTGATTCCTATGGGTTATTGCATTGGGTAGTATGATGCTAGTGCTCAACTAAAGCCATGATCTTGTAACTTGACTAATGGTATATGCAATAAACATTAAAAGATGCTTTTTAGCAACATGGAACAAGGTGTCTATGGCATTGGGCTATTTTATGGTTCTCTAGATTCCTCTTCCTAAGGACTTATCTGTAAGTGAACATTCGAGACTTATAGTACAATTGTGAGAGCTACATGGCTCTGGCTTTTGCTTAGTATGAGGAAATTTTCTAGCTTGTTAGTGGTTACCTTTATGGCGCAAGAGGGGCTCCGACAGGTATGATCTCGGCCTGCTAAGAGGGTGCCCTTTGGTTTCTTGGTATTTTGTTAATCACTCCTTAGAGGGGAGTTCATGCTTATTGATGGGGAAACCTAGCGACCCTAACTTGTTAGACGAACCTTTGAAAGGCTTCATAGTGAACCCTACCAACCTTCCTTGGTAGTGGGTCAAGAGGTTGTCCGCCTCGGGCAAAAGGGTAAATCATGACTCACAGTGAAAGTGTACAACCTCTATAGAGTGTAAAACTGGTATATCAGCCATGCTCATGGTCACGAGCGGCCTTGGACCCTTACGAAATAGATGATGAACATGGATGATACCGATGATGAAGATGCACACTAATGATTACTGTTTATGCTATTCATTTTTCATGTTTACCTGATCTTGTGTTTATGTGGGCTTGTAGATAAACTTGTTGCCACCCTATTGCTAAAATCATGACTCATTAAAAGCTAATCGTAGTAAACCAGTGTCAGCCTTTTGAGCCTCATGAACCTCATGTTATATTTGTTGAGTACGACATGTACTTACGCTTGCTTTACTTTTTAAATCTTTGGAAAAATTCTGGATGGGTACTAGATTGCTAGAGTTTGGAGGAATTAGGCTTGTGATCAACCAGTCAGTTGCCCCTGTGGAATTGGAGTCTTCACCCAAAGATCAGAGTTGTCTTTTCGCTGTATGCTGTCTAAGGTTATATCCTTTATACTAAGTATGTTATATATTAAGCATTGTCTATTAATATTACCTTCATTTGTAGCTATATGTGATATTTGACTTCCTGGGATCACATATAGTGTATATCTGGTTTTATCCTTAAAACCAGGTGCTAAAGTGTGGTCTAGTGATGAATGTTGGCCAGCATGTAGAACATCTAGCAGTGGTACAACACGGTGTGGTTTGGGCCCAAACCATGCCAGATTTGTTAGGCCAGGAGCTTGAGATCTGCTCTCGAGGGCCCTGGCAGAGGGGGTGACGCTGGGGGCTCATTGCTCGCCAGTGTAGCCCCGTCGAGCGAACGAAGCTCGCCATAGCAGTCGGCGACGTAGGCTAGGCTCCCAAAGTTGAGGACCAATTACCGGGGAAGGCAACATAGGCTAGAAGGCATCGGCCATGATGGAGAAATCACTAGGGAAGCAGACACTGCCATCTGGGGTGGTTCCACTTGCTCCAACGACAAGGCGGGTGGCTTCGGCCACCATAGAGCCTGAATCGCACTTGACGCTGCCCCCTACCTAGCGTGCTAGCTGTTGCGGGGTCGGAACTATGGCAAGCATTGTTGTTTGAGTCGATGTTAGAGTACATGTCTATGGTGGCTCGGGTGGACTCAAGAACATAAGAATCATAGAGAGGATGCAATGGTTTATCCTAGTTCGGTCCAACCGATGCCCTATGTCCAGCAGCTGATGATCCTTATTCTCAAAAGCACCCAAAATCAAGGGGTTACAACAGGGTTGTAGAGAGATTTGGTAGCGGGTTAGCTCGGTGCTAATCCTAAGGTTGCCTTACCACTGATGGAGTCTTCCCCTCGTCAGATAGGAGAAAGACAATGGGATGTGATGGAGGAGCTCTCGATGCCCCTCTCTGGGTTGTCGTGCTCTCGGTGCCGAGCGAAGGCCAAGGGATGAAATGGAATGGAATGATCTATCTTTTGATGATAGTCCCCCACTCTAGGTCCGATCTTATCCCTTATATAATGAGATAGGTTAGGTACACGGTGGTTTGGGGAAACTAGTCTATGGTCTACATGCATCGGAGTCTAGGAGGGCCTTGTAGCGACGCGCTATGGACCGTGGTGGTGTCATGGAGCCAAAGAAGCCTTGGGCATCATCCAACCACTCTATTCTGACACTCTATGTGTAAGGCTATGTAGGCTTGGACTAGCATCCCCTAGGTGGACCTTCTAGAATCTTCTTGGCAGTGAAGGAGGTCAACTCCATGGGCTAACGCGTGGGCCCCGGGGCCTCCGAGCTCTTGGAAGCCATGGGGAAGCTTTGTCTTCTTGTGTCACGCCCCGTGCGTGACCTTGTCTAGAAAGTGGTCGACAATACCGTGCCCAAGGGGCAGCACTAGGGAGCCTTTGAGCCTCGATAGCTCAGGGTGTGTCTTCTTGCGCTTGGGCCTTGGCTGGCATCATTAGCGGGGCAGGAGCCAAGGGCTGGGCTAAAGTGTTGTCGTAGATCAGGAGCCTCTGGGCTTGGGCAAGCCCCCGAGCCCCAAGCGTAGTCATGGCAGAGTCAGGCTCAGCCATGTTTCTTCTCAGAGGGTGCGCGCAAGCATACCCAATGGGTATAGCCCCGAGTGATCCTAGAGCGGTCAGTCAGGAGGTCTTCATTGTTCGGGAACCATTGGACCCAAGGCTTAACATACCCATATGTTAGGATCTCATCAATGCCATAGGTCACGACCATTCGGTCTGATGTCCTCCTAAGTCCAGGGAGAGCTCGGGATCTACTCCACGTAGTTTCTCTCAGCTTGCATGTGTGTGCCAATGGTGGGATGTCACTTTTTGCTGTTGACACTGAGGAACTTTTAATTTTAGCATTTTGAAAATAAAACTCTGGATGTTAAGTCTTTCTTAGAACAAAGTCATAGCAAATTTTTGTTGCACCATATCTTATCCCGCAACAACTTAGAGCAGATTAAGCATTTGCAACCCACAAGTTTCATGTTTTTAGGATGAGACATTTTTAGCCAATAAACTCAAATCTTGGGGAAAGCTAAGTTATATACTAGGCACAGTCAAAATATAAGACAGAGCAACAATTCATCATTTCAACAAGGATGAACTAAACATTTTTATTACACATATGTGGAGTAGAATAAATATTATTGTTGTTTTATCATATTTCATTTTTAAGCTAAATAATAAATAAATTCAAGAAAATAAATGCAAAGTAAAGGACACAAGTTACCTCTGTGGGGGTCTCCCCAAAGCTAGCCCAAAGTTTACTATCCTTCGGCTGCTTTTATTATAGGGCAGAGGCAAACTTGAGGGTTGATTTTATTTTAGTTATTATTATTATTATTGTTATTATATATTTTATTGTTATTATTATTATTATTATTATTATTAAGGTTCACGAAATAAGTTTTCATCTCTGTTGTCATCTTGAAGACATACCCTCATGAAGATGATAAGTTTCTATAGGGGTTAGTCCATATGATCAACCAAAATCTAAACTAGCAGTTTTGATTCAATGATCAAACTAGACACCATGTCACATTTGATCAAGGTAGGCTAATTAATCTAAGCACCATGCTTAAATTAAAAAGCCTGTATAAGTATGAGCATTACATCCAAGCTTCAAACTAAGCACCATGCTTCATTTAAAAGATGTATAACCAATACTCCCAAACCAAAACATGCCAGTATAGAGAGAAGAAGCATGAAAGGATAAACAAGAATCATCCAACAGTGGTGAAAACATTTATTAGTGAACAGGAGAACCATAAGTTTTTTTTATTTCTCTTCTTTTCTTTTTATGCAAGGTAACAGAAAGTTTTTTTTTATTTCTCTTCTTTTCTTTTATTGGTGAACATGTTACCTTGTCGAGGTCCTCCCCCAAGCTAGCTCAAAGCCTAAGGTTTGGGTTTTTACCTGTGTGCTTTTTGGCTTTTCCTACATGGTTAGAGTGTGGTAGATCATGAGTGGACTTACCATCCCTCATGATTTCCGCATTGATATTTTTAAATGAAATCTTGAGTTGCCCCGGGATCTTTCCAAGAACATATGAAGGAATGTGTGGTGGCACTTTGAGCAAGTTGATTTTCAAATATTTTATTTAGGCTTAATCGATCTTTGAAGGAAAAGGTTAAGCCTTCTAATTTTGAATTAATGTTTTCAATAATTTCATTGTTAGAGGCAAGTTTCTTTGTCAAGTTTTCAATCATTTGAGCTTGCCCTAACACAACATCTTCCAAGGAAGTTTGATTTGCAAAATTTGAATCGTAAGCAAACTCATTTTCCAGATATTGTGGGTGCGACTGATTCCACCCAAGATCTCCTTGTGGATAGAACCCGTTGTTGTTGTTGTACCATGCATCTTCTTGGGTGTTGAGGTGGTCGTTCCCTGAGTGTTTGAAGTTTTTGCACACTTCGCATGGTATATGCGAGTAGAGCGATTGGACGATACCATAGGTTGCACTTTTTTTGTCCTAGCATTTTATTAAGAGATCCAATTTTGTGGCCAGCATATTCGTTTCCTCCACGGTATGCATGCCATCTTTTTAGGTTTGGAGTCTGTCTTCACTCCAACCCTGGTTGGGACCATCTTCTCAATGAGAGTCGTAGCTCCGCTAACTGTGAGTGAGAAAAAGGCTCCTCCGGTAGTAGCATCTATGTGGGCTCTGGATGTGGAAGTTAGCCCGTTGTAGAAATTTTGAAGAATCAACCAGTTTCCCATCCCGTGCTGTGGGCAGATAAGGATGTATTCTTGTAGCCTCTCCCATGCTTCTGGGATGGATTCTGATGCTGTCTACTAGAATTACGAAATTCTTCCATGAAGGGCATTGGTTTTGCCTGTCGGGAAGAACTTCGCAAGGAATGCCATGGAACACTTGTTCCATGTGTTAACAACTTCCTGGTCCTTGTAGAACCACTATTTTGCCCACCCTAGGAGGGAGAATGGGAAGAAGTGGAGCCTGATTATCTCTGGTGTGACATCCTTCATGATGACAGTGTCGCATAGCTCCAGGAAGTGTTGGAGATGTGCATTGGCATCCTCGCTAGGCAATCCATAGAATGGATTTGCCTGCACCATCATGATTAGGCTAGTCTTCAACTCAAAGTTCGTGTCGCCCATGTTGACAGCGGGCCCAACAGGCACGTTGGCAATAGTGGGGACGGAGTACTCGTGCAACATCTTGTAGGCCATGGTTTTTGGAACAGATGGTGAGGGGGTGATGGGTTCGATTGCTGGTGGAGTAGTGGAAGGAGGATCGACACGAGGTCAGGTCTTCTTTAGAAATGACTCCGGATTCTCGGTGAAGGTCATCGGTAAGTCGAAACCGTCTTACACTATCATGTTTTCATCCACAACAGGAGAAAACAAGCAAAGTTATCATGTTATGAGCAATGGCTATTACACATGCATATTATCATGAACATGTCCTAATAGATTCTTTTAAGCAGTGCCTTCCCCGGCAACGGTGCTACAAATGCTTGTTGGCATTTCTTAGCATTACTACTAGGATTTGTGTTCCTAGCAATGGCACCAAAAATGTTGTGACAATATTACTAAACGCATACATAAATATTCCACAACCGTACGGATATATCATTGTAGCATTTCACTCAAAAGTGTGTCACACCCCAAAATTTTTGATTTTGGGTTGTGCATAGAAAACACTAAATAAAATGAATTATTTTAATATTTGGGTAAAATTTACCAAGTTTAGTTTGAGCTAGCGCAAATTTTCAAGGTTTTCTAATTTTAACGGGCGTTTGGATGATGTGATATTTGCTTGTTGTTTCTTTGTGTGTTGAGAGTGAGCAAAGTCTTTAAAATACGTTAGTAGGTTGATTTTCCTTCTCCGACACACGTTTATCTTTTACTACAGTCAAATTCTTTGTTTCTCAGCTCAAGTTTTCATTGGGAGCTTCCTAAAATCTTTTCTTTGTAACGCAAGTCACTCCTTTCAGTTCCTCGTCCGTCAATCAATCTCTATAAACTTCTCGAGAAATTTTCCAGCTTTTTCTGGAACTTGTTCCTACTTGTCTGTGAGCATAATTTAATTTTTAGATGCTCCAAATTATCTTATTATGGGCTCCAAATACTTTATTTGGGTTCCTCATGTTCCATAATGTCTGAAAATTTTCCCCGAATTTTCAGAGCTTTTGGAGTATTTTTCGTGGCTTAAATAATAATTCTAGACTTTTCTAGAATTATTTTATCCACGAAATTAATTAATTCCGAAAATAATAAATCTCTCATTTTTTCCAAAGCTGAAAGCCCATGTGCAATAATCCTAATAAATCCTAAAGGCATATGCATTTATTTACTAATGGGCTTTAATGATTATTTAGGCCCATTAGTAAATATGGAGGGTGCAACATCAATTAGTACCATATTGCTAGTTGATGTAGATGCGGAGAGTTTTTCTACCTATAAATATGTACCAATCCCTTGGGCAAAGCATACCAAAACTACCGTAAGGGGAGCCCCTAGTTTGGGAAATCCCTCGTGTAGTAAATTAGATTTTTCTCCTCTTTCTCTCGTCCTCACCGTTGCTGTCGCCGCCGTGCTGCTCAACCCGACCATCCTCTCCTTCATGCAACAAGTCAAACCCACCCCTACACAATTGCTATTGCCATGGCCGTGTGGTGGCTGTATGGGAGGCCAGAGGATGAAGACGAGGTAATTACGAAATTACCACCGGTTCGTAATATCATCGTCGTATATTCATTTAAGTCTGTTTCGAGTCGTTCCAATTGCGTTAGATTCGTATCGATGTGATCTACATGCTAGTGTTGTCGTTTTTCATGTCAAGTGACTTTTATATATATGCTTAAATATTAATTTGATTAATATGCATGCAACTAGTTTTTATAAATAAAAGCAACATATTTATATACAATGCTCTTTTGCAAATAAGTTTCAACATGACTAGTTGCTAACATAGATATGTTTCTAAAATATAATATGTTTATTCTAAACACACATATCAAATTTGATTAGATGTTCTCACATGACAGTTTGTATTTGCAAGTTAAAGTTGAATTGGCATAAATGATATCAAAATATTTATAATTAAAATATGATTAGGTTCAACTCAGTTTTTAAGTATAAATATGACTTGTTTAATCTAAATTAATGCTACTCACATAGTTTTTCCTAATTAACATAAATGGAGCTTATAGTCTTCTCTTTTCTTTTATAATATAAAACCATGTAGTCGTTTTCTTTACAACCGTTGTTCTGATTAGCGTGCTTTTCGTGTCTGTGTGTTCGTAGAGACATCTAGAACATCTTTAAACCCTTTTTACTTACTGTTTATTATGTTTGGTGTACTGTTCCAATTTAGTTCTATTGTTTGCTTAGTTTATAATTGCATGGATGCTTGTGTGATGCTTTATAATCATGTCCAGTCGGTGAGCTTTGCGTTGGTGATATAAAAGAAGTGGGTGATCTAGAAGAAGTCCTTTGGAGGTTACAATTCAATAGAAGAAGGATCTGAGTTTAAGGCAAGTATATCATGGGATCTTTCTTGTTGTCCTATACACCTTTAATCATTTAATTCATGCTGCTTGTGTCTACCTTGATTACCACTAAGGATTTCCTAGTACTTTGACTTTGTGCCTTAATACCTATGGGGTATTAGATTGGGTAGTATGATGCTAGTGCTCAACTACAACCATGATCTTGTAACTTGACTAATGGTAAGCAACATGGAATCAGGGGCTATAGCATTGGGCTGTTTTTATCGTGCTCTAGATTCCTCTCCCTAAGGACTTATCTATAAGTGATCATCTAGGACTTAAAGTACAACCATGAGGACTACATGGCTTTGGTCTTAGTCTAGTACCTTACTCTTTCTAGTTTGTAGCAGTTTACCGAAAGGGCAAGAGGGGCATACCAGGCTGGGTATGGGCCTCATCCCCAAGGTGTATACTATGTAGCGTGTATAAGTGCCACTTCTAGAGATGACTCCATAACACTTGGGAGATGAAATCCTTAGCGGCTGCTCCTTATTAGAACGACTGGGGAAAAGCTTCATAGTGTACCCTGCCTGCTCACCTTAGAAGTGTTTTGGGAGTTGCAAACCCGGGCATATGGATATCATGACTCATGGTGAAAGTGTACAACCTCTGTAGAGTGTAAAACTGGTATATCAGCCGTGCTCACGGTCATGAGCGGCCTTGGAACCCTTACTGAATAGATGATGAACACTAATGATATAGATGATGAAGATGCTCACTAATGGTTAATTGTTTATGCTATTCATTATTCATGTTTAACTGATCATGTATTTATGGGCTTGTGGATAGACTTGTTGCTACTCAATTGTTAAAATGATGACTCATTAAAAGCTAATCGTAGTTAAACCAATGTCAGCCTTTTGAGCCTCATGAACCCCATATTATATTTGTTGAGTATGATATGTACTTACGCTTGCTTTACTTTTTAAATATTTGGAAAAATCCTGGATGGGTACCAGACTGCTAGAGTTTGGAGGAATTAGGCTTGTGATCAACCAGTCAGCTGTCCCTGTGGAATTGGAGTCTTCACCCGAAGATCGGAGTTATCTTTCCACTGTTTGCTGTCTAAGGTTATATCCTTTATACTAAGTACGTTATATATTGAGCATTGTCTTTCAATAGTACCCTTATTTGTAGCTATATGTGAGATTTGACTTCCTAGGCTCACATATGGTGTGTATCTGGTTTTGTTCTTAAAATCGGGCGCTACAAAGTATTTGGGTATCATTCATTTATATTTTTCCAAAGGAAGGCATGGTGTAAAAGTCTCTAGTAGGAGCATGATCAAGATAACATGACTGTATAATAGACCAAGCCAATCTCAATGATCCATAATAGGGGTAAGTTAGGATAAATATTGGATAGTGTGACACACACTCAAGCCAATCTTAGGGATAAAGATAAAAGGAAGAATAAAGAATAAAAGAATATACCTAAACTAGAGCTGGCTTATCTTATATAGCTATGCTAACCGGATAGTCATTCAAATACATGAGTTTCTAAGGTTAGAGATTCTAAGTTAAGATAGCTTTGGTCATAATAAACTTACTTGGGGCACTGACTTATACTTGGTCTGCCAAGTACCTCTGGCTTCCAGCTCTACACCGAACCCGAACGTGGGGGATTACAAGGGACGGACAGGGCTGTCACCATCTTCCGCCTACCCCTCAACCATGGGGAATGAGGCAAATGAAAGTAACATATAGCTTAGACACCATGTCTATGCTATCAGTTACTACTCTAGTGTTTACCAGGAACATCCGTCTTTTATCAGGAGTTGTTGATGGTAGTTATCATCCATCATAAACCATCAATAAAACTTGAAATCATGCATGAAAATGATCACCAACATAGGCTTTGGGGTTTAAACTGATATTTTTCATGAGTTTTGGTGAATCTGTGTTTTCAGCAGGGTTTATCCAGAAAACCATCAATGGGGACCAAATCGATAAATTTAATCGCACTTATCCACAGCGAAAACTACCCCCGAAGGTTCCAGAAGACTCAAGAGGACACCACACCAAAGCGGAGGTCAATACATCGGTCGGCCCCACCTGCAGGCCGGCCGGCCCCTAGGGCCCACCTGTCAGCCCCCGTTCTTATGTCGGTTCTCCACCGCCTCCTAGATTGCATCTATGCCATTTATTCAAGTCGGATTGATCCAAAGGTCCAGGATTGACGCTCCGGCCTATATATCTTAGCCCTTACCCCCATCCCTCAGACAGATCGGCCATAAGTCAAGGTCAGATCAGAAATTAGGGTTTCCAAAGAGAAGAGAATAGAGCTCCAATTCTTCAAAGTTCTAGTATAGGCTAGCTAGTAAGGTTCAAGTAGAGTTTGGGCTATTGCTCAGGATTATAGATTCACCATCTGGAGGCCGGTATACCATTGTATCCCTCTTTATTTATGACTTTGTGCTACTTCAATATTATGTTGCTATTTATTATGTTCCTAGTTTGCTCTAGTTATATGCTTGATATAGTCATGATTGATGATGAATTTATGCATATGTTCGCAAAGCGCTTAGCTCAATACTCGAGTGAGTTAAGTGGTCTATATTATGTATGCGTGGTGCTTAAATATTGTTTACCTACGAATGCATTCTACACTCTGGGTCATGTGATAGATCGCGGATGTGACACTCCCATTGAGTCCTTTGTAGTCCACTCTCTGATTGTAGAGCAAGAAGAACCCGATTACGAAGGGAGTTAAGCTCTGTTCTTGACCTTCATTAGTAATATTCCCTATGCATAGATACAAAGTTAGTTATGCTATAGATGAGAGTGTATATACGTTGGTGTACAAAAGACTTAGTAAATAACGAATGACCTAGGAATCTTTCGCTCTTAATTAAGCTCCTGCCTAGCCATACTACATTTATGAGTATCTATTTCTATCTCTAGAATACTATAATTACCTTGCACTTATCTTTTATTTGTCATTTGACTTACCCCTGCTATAGCATGAGAGTGATCTCATCATAAGTATACATATTTGTCAATATCTCTGAGCCAACCCCATCGCTCCTCCCTGTGGATAAAATATAAATAACGATACCTGGTATACTCCCATGCGAAATGCTACAATGGTATATTATCTGTGTGCTTGCGGATACTTAATATATATATATATATATATATATATATATATATTCAAGTGTTCTTAATAATTACCAACAACGCATTTCTGGAATCATTGCTAGGGATGACAACTTAGTAAAGAGATGCTAAGAAATGCCAACAAGTATTTCTAGCGTCGTTGCCGAGGAGGGCACATGGCTATAGAGAATTGATCAAATAAATACTTATTGATGAAATTATAACACATCTGCTTTAGCAGGCTTACACTTGTTTGTCTTTGTTCATATCTTATACAGGGTATTGCAGGATTGGTTGTGATTCACCAACAATCTCCATCAATCAAAATCAAACCAATCAAGAGGAAGTTCAACACCAGTTTCTGAAGCTATGGCTGACAAGACTCTGTGTGAATTCTTTGCTCCAAGCACCTAGAATATTCGCACTGGACCAACACTCAAAACCAACAACCTTGAGTTTGAACTCAAGCCAAGCCTCATCGACATGGCGCAAGCTACCCCATTTAGCAGAAGGCACATGAAGATGCTAGTGTTGTAACACCTCTGGTGTTACGAGCTCGCTAAGCACTGAGATTATGGCCTGAGAAATAGATCTATTAATATAGTGAGTTAGTTTAATTAAATGCGATAATGAAAATCCTAACAAGAAAATAGGAAAAGTGGTTTTAATTGTTTGGCACGAAAAGCAATTTCTATAAACAAAAATAAAACACAACTTGTATTTAGTACTTAAATAAAATTGAAGTACAAGTTTAGTAGATGGAAATGTAACATTAACTTTTGAGAAATAGATATTGTTAACTAGTGCTTTGGGAGCTCAAAGATCAAATTTCGTTAAGATGGCAAACGCTTGAATTTATGTTTAAAATACCATTTTTGGTGAATTATATTGAGCGAATTAGTTAAATGGTGCTTATATATTTTGCTCTTATGGGTTAGTATAAGGTATGGACTATGGCATGAAGTATTTGTTGGTTGATGTTTGCAAGGTTTAGATCTATTAAAAATTACGACAAAAGAGTTAATGGTTACTTAGTCCTAATTGAAAACCTTAACGTTTCTAAGTATGAAGGGTGGTAGACAATGTTATTTTGGCATTTAATTTCTAACAAAAATATTTAAATACTAGTTGCATGTTTTGGTATTGTTGATTGCATCAAAGTGAGTGCTTTGTAATGGTATAGGGGTTGGTTTGGTTAGTGCTTGTTTTGGTCACCAGTTAAATGCCGTTAAATAGCTAGAACGTGCTGTTGGCCAGCTAGTTGTTGATCTTGGGCACTGGTGGGTAGTCCCAAGTTGGCACATCTCTATCTTCCTCTCTAGTTCATCTTTGTCTGAGTTTGTTGCTACTACTAGTAGCCGTATATATCTTCTTGAGCCTTGTCGAGATGGTTTAGTCTTAACCGAGCTAGTTTGGTTTTGGTCGGAGCTTTAAAATTCGTGCACGCCATTGATAGCAGCCACTTGGTCGGTGTTCATGGTCACCATGTGCACGCACGTGGCGGGCGCCAAGCTAGGCTGTTGCCGGCCACTGTTTCTCCCTGCGGGCCAATGCGTGTGCTGCTGCCGTGTGCCCACTAACGCCGTGGCGCGCCCCTCGCCTCTCTACGCCCGCGTGCTGTCCTGGTCGCGCCGTGCCGCTGCGCCGTGCGTAGGGCCAGGCCAATGCCTTGGTGGCCACCATCGGATCGACGTGGCGCTCGCTCCACCCCTCGTTCTACCTACCGTGCCTGTCTGTGCCTTGGAGCCCTGCCGCCGTGTCGCAACGGTCGACGACCGCAGGAGCGATGGCGACGTTTCCCTGTCCGCCTTGATCAGCTAGCTGACATCAGCGCACCGCTTGGGTCTGGCTGCTTCAGGTCATGCACGCCACGCCAAGCCTGCCCGTCGCATCGCCTGGGTGCACATGTTGGTGGCAGCTAGTGGCCGGGGCCGTCGTCTTAACCCTCTTGCGTTGTTCGCCTGCTCTTTCGCGCCACCACCGCGGCCAAAGCTCCGTGCCGCCGCCGGTAGGCTCTGCTAGCTCGCGGCTCCTCGGTCCGATTGCTTGCACCAGTGCGCGGCTTAAGGAATCGTGATAGGTTGGTTTAGTTTCCCATCGTTGGCGAGGTGACACGTCGGTGCCGCGCTCGGGGCGCCGCCGTGCGGTGCGGGGGCGCACGTGGACAGCCTGCCCCAGCCCTCCCTTGTTTCAATCGTCGTTGGAGCGTGCACCTAGGTGAACTACTGATGCTCCACCGCCACCTCTACCCTTTCGAGAGCGCGTAGGTTTGTCGGAACAGGCACACCGCTGCCGCGGTTAGCCACTTGCCGCTGCCGCTCTCGACAGTACGCCGCTAAGTCCCTAACCACCACTCATGCTTGCGGATTTGGTCGTAGATGGTGGTAGGCCCGTTATTCCTGTCGCAGCGGGTCTAGGTTGCCCAGTGTTGTTGCCGTTGCCACCGGTGTGCCGCGCCGCCGCGCGCGGGTATGCTGAGGACTGCCCCGATGCAAAGGCAGCACATTACAGGGTCTTTAATGCAAAGCCTGAGTCTGTAGCTTGATCCATGCTCATCTGGGCGTACAACGAGCCTCCGCCCTGTCTACTTGAATATGAGGCCTCCATGGGCAGCGAAGAATGGCGCAAATACTAGACTCCACGGCCATGAGCTTGATCAGGATGTTGAGGGACGGTCCGGAGGTGTCCTTTAGAGGGTCACCGATGGTGTCGCCGATCACGGCAGCCTTGTGAGCGTCCGACCCCTTGGGACCCAGATACTTAGCGTGGTCGGACGCACCTGCCTGTGTGAACAAGTCGGAGAAAAAAATAACCTCGGATGTATCTCTTGAAACAATGTACAACAACATAAATTAACAAAGGGTGTGTATTGCTAGAGGTAGGGTCAGTGTTTTTTTTTGGAACATGACCTATTGGTAGGTTTTAAACGTCAGATATGAACGGATTCTACTGATACGAATACAGATAGCTATAATATTTCTCGGACTCAAATTTGGATACGGATAAATATTACTTGTACCAGATAAGATATGAATAGATATCGACATCATATATATCTGATTTGAGTGTTCAAATACAGATATAGTGTCGAGTAGTGTTGGGTACTAATTATCCGGACTCAATACATATAGATCTCAATTTCTCCAACTGGATTTGAACTTAGATACCAAAGAAAAATATCCATATCATCTCAACTCATACCATTTGAGTTTTGAATACCTTAGCACCTATAGTTACTCTTTTAGGGTGTGTGGGCCCAGTGGCGGAACCAGGGAGGGCTAGCAGGTGCCGTGTCCCCCCCCCCCCCCCCCCCCCCCCCCCAAAAAAAACAGTGAACATTTTTAATACATATAAATATTTCAACCGTAGAGCAAAAAAGTTATTATTTCACCCATTTTTATGGCAATATTGTATTTTTTGTTATGAATACTAAATACATATGTAGAAGCATTGGAAAAGCTACATATGTAGAAGCATTGGAAAAGCTATTGAGACATACGCTTGATGTATATATTTATCACATTTATGAGATGTTATATCGTATTGCCCGGCCTCCCATAATCAAAAGTCCTGCTTCCACCACTATGTGTCCGACTTTGCCGTCGCTATTGCTAAATGGTTGGTCACCTTGAGTAGTGTTTAGAAAGTCTAGATGGTCGACTATACGGTTTACACTAGCAAAGACTTCTATATTTTTTTTACTAGTTACATGCTATATTTGTTAACAAAAATTTAAACATACCCTTCAAAGGTAAAATGAAATATGAATTTGGTCTTCCATTGTGCTCTCAAATAAATTTATTAGATATTATCAACAATCAATATAAAATACTATCTCCGCTCCAAAAGAAAACATAACATTTTAGTTATCATATGCCAAACTATCTTAGATTTGGCCATGTGTTTTGATAAAGATTGTCACATTTATGACATCAAATATATACACGGGAAATATATATCCTCCACGATAAATATAGTAATACTTATTTGCTAATATATATACAAATACCGTTATTTTTTGTAAACTTAATCAAATTTAAGATAGTTCGATTTAGAACAAAATTAGAATGTCAAAATTTTACGTTTTTTAGGACAAAGGCGGTAACATGTTGTCACCTTACCCAGCAATCCACCCGTGACTTGGGTTGCCACCGACGCTGACCATTTAAATTGCGCAAAAGTCCTAGTTCCACCACTGTGTGGGCCGACTTTGCCGTCAGTATTGCTAAATGGTGGGTCGCCATGAGTAGTGTTTAGAAAGTCTAGATGGTCGACTATGCGGTTTACACTAGCAAAGACTTCTATATTTTTTTACTAGTTACATGCTATATTTGTTAAGAAAAATTTAAACATACCCTTCAAAGGTAAAATGAAATATGAATTTGGTCTTCCATTGTGCTCTCAAATAAATTTATTAGATATTATCAACAATCAATATAAAATACCATCTCCGCTCCAAAAGAAAACATAACATTTTAGTTATCATATGTCAAACTTTCTTAGATTTGGCCATGTGTTTAGATAAAGATTGTCACATTTATGACATCAAATATATACACGGGAAATATATATCCTCCACGATAAATATAGTAATACTTATTTGCTAATATATATACAAATACCATTATTTTTTGTAAACTTAATCAAATTTAAGATAGTTCGATTTAGAACAAAATTAGAATGTCAACATTTTACGTTTTTTAGGACAGAGGCGGTAACATGTTGTCACCTTACCCAGCAATCCACCCGTCACTTTGGTTGCCACCGACGCTGACCATTTAAATTGCGCAAAAGTCCTGGTTCCACCACTGTGTGGGCCGACTTTGCCGTCACTATTGCTAAATGGTTGGTCGCATGAGTAGTGTTTAGAAAGTCTAGATGGTCGACTATGCGGTTTACACTAGCAAAGACTTCTATATTTTTTTACTAGTTACATGCTATATTTGTTAAGAAAAATTTAAACATACCCTTCAAAGGTAAAATGAAATATGAATTTGGTCTTCCATTGTGCTCTCAAATAAATTTATTAGATATTATCAACAATCAATATAAAATACTATCTCCGCTCCAAAAGAAAACATAACATTTTAGTTATCATATGTCAAACTTTCTTAGATTTGGCCATGTGTTTAGATAAAGATTGTCACATTTATGACATCAAATATATACACAGGAAATATATATCCTCCACGATAAATATAGTAATACTTATTTGCTATTATATATACAAATACCATTATTTTTTGTAAACTTAATCAAATTTAAGATAGTTCGATTTAGAACAAAATTAGAATGTCAACATTTTACGTTTTTTAGGACAGAGGCGGTAACATGTTGTCACCTTACCCAGCAATCCACCCGTGACTTGGGTTGCCACCGACGCTGACCATTTAAATTGCGCAAAAGTCCTGGTTCCACCACTGTGTGGGCCGACTTTGCCGTCGCTATTGCTAAATGGTTGGTCACCTTGAGTAGTGTTTAGAAAGTCTAGATGGTCGACTATACGGTTTACACTAGCAAAGACTTCTATATTTTTTTTACTAGTTACATGCTATATTTGTTAAGAAAAATTTAAACATACCCTTCAAAGGTAAAATGAAATACGAATTTGGTCTTCCATTGTGCTCTCAAATAAATTTATTAGATATTATCGACAATCAATATAAAATACTATCTCCGCTCCAAAAGAAAACATAACATTTTAGTTATCATATGCCAAACTATCTTAGATTTGGCCATGTGTTTTGATAAAGATTGTCACATTTATGACATCAAATATATACACGGGAAATATATATCCTCCACGATAAATATAGTAATACTTATTTGCTAATATATATACAAATACCATTATTTTTTGTAAACTTAATCAAATTTAAGATAGTTCGATTTAGAACAAAATTAGAATGTCAAAATTTTACGTTTTTTAGGACAAAGGCGGTAACATGTTGTCACCTTACCCAGCAATCCACCCGTCACTTGGGTTGCCACCGACGCTGACCATTTAAATTGCGCAAAAGTCCTGGTTCCACCACTGTGTGGGCCGACTTTGCCGTCGCTATTGCTAAATGGTTGGTCACCTTGAGTAGTGTTTAGAAAGTCTAGATGGTCGACTATACGGTTTACACTAGCAAAGACTTCTATATTTTTTTACTAGTTACATGCTATATTTGTTAAGAAAAATTTAAACATACCGGTAAAATGAAATATGAATTTGGTCTTCCATTGTGCTCTCAAATAAATTTATTAGATATTATCAACAATCAATATAAAATACTATCTCCGCTCCAAAAGAAAACATAACATTTTAGTTATCATATGTCAAACTATCTTAGATTTGGCCATATGTTTATTTAAGGATTGTCACATTTATGACATCAAATATATACACGGGAAATATATATTTTCCATGATAAATATAGTAATACTTATTTGCTAATATATATACAAATACCATTATTTTTTGTAAACTTAATCAAATTTAAGATAGTTCGATTTAGAACAAAATTAGAATGTCAAAATTTTACGTTTTTTAGGACAGAGGCGGTAACATGTTGTCACCTTACTCAGCAATCCACCCGTCCCTTGGGTTGCCACCGACGCTGACCATTTAAGTTGCGTAGTTTAACTCATTGTTTTGGCTCTAAACTACTATACGCTAACCTACTGTATATAGGTTTAAAAGCACTTGTCTAGACGCATTTAGGCGAGAAATAGGTGTGGTTATGGTGTATGTGTTTGAGCATTCGAACTGTACTTCTGAAAAAATACTCCTGATTGAGAAATAATTTTTTAAACTAATAAATGTTAAAAGTCCAAGGGAGTGAAGCCAGTGTGCACCTCTATATATTTCTTGGCATTGTCCCATGCTCCACCACTGTTGGAAGCAGATATGGCAATCTGCACAAGGCAACGTGGATCAAATAAACGTCACGCAGAAGCACCACGGCACGCCAATTCGTTGCCATATATACCTGGACACCGGAAACCAGTGCGCCGGCGAGCAGTCCAGCGAGCGTGCTAACTCCGAAGAAGGTGCCGGCGACCAGCGGCGCGAGCAGCACCAGCGCTCCGGGCGGCATCATCTCCTTGAGCGACGCGTCCGTGGAGATCCTGACGCAGCGGGCGTAATCCGGCGCGGCGCGGCCCTCCATCAGCCCAGGGATGGTGACGAACTGCCGGCGGACCTCCTCCACCATCTTCAGCGCTGCGCTGCCCATGCTCTTCATCGTCATCGCCGAGAACCAGTACGGGAGCATCGCCCCCACGAGAAGGCCGACGAACACCTTCGGGTTGAGCACGTTCACGTCCGCGATCCCCGCGCGGCTCACGAACGCGCCGAACAGCGCCAGCGACACCAGCGCGGCCGATCCGATGGAGAAGCCCTGCAAGAAAGTTTAATGTAATCATGCAATGTTGACGCGTGAGTTCAAATGATAATGATTGAATATGTACGTAACGTACCTTGCCAATGGCGGCCCTGGTGTTGCCGGCGGCGTCGAGCGCGTCGGTTCTCTGCCGGATCCTGCGGCTCATGCCGGCCATCTCAGCGATCCCGCCGGCGTTGTCGCTGATGGGGCCGTATGCGTCGATGGCCAGCCCCGTGGCGACCGTGCATGCTCAGCATCCCGAGCGCGGCGACCGCGATGCCGTAGATGTAGGCCACAGCGTGAAGCCGACGTAGATGGACACGGCGATGGCGAAGACGGGCACGATGACGGACTTGTACCCGAGGGCGAGCCCGAAGATGACGTTGGTCGCCGCGCCCGTCCTGCATGAGTCGGCCACGTCCCGGACCGGGCTGCGCATTGCATTTCAGACCACTGTTAACTAGGCAGCTGGTGGAGGTTACTTGCTCTGCAGCTAATCCATGGTTTCAACCAAAAATTACCTGTAGGCGTTGCTGGTGAAGTACTCGGTAGTGAAGCCGATGGCGAGACCGGCCCAAAGCCCAATGGCCACGCAGAAGAACAGGTGCCTGCCATTGCCAATTGCGAATAGCTTAATTCGGTATGGCGTGCATTTCTCAGGTAAGGTGGTTTCCATTAGCGATCGAGGACTGTCACTTTCTTACCAGTTCTTCACTTGCTTCACTTGTCCGAAATCGAACATGGTGAAGTTGGCGGGGAGCGCCGCGAAGGACACGACGAGGGCGGCGACGGTCATCAGCACGGTGGAGATGATGAGCTGCAGCTTCAGCGCCGGCGCGACGCCACGGACGGTCTTGACCTTGAACAGGTCGTGGCGAAGAGCGTGGTGACCAGGCAGACGAGGAGCCCCGCGGAGCTGATGAGCAGCGGGTAGGTCACCGCCTCGAAGTCGTGGTCGGCGCCGAACGAGGAGATGGACGCGACGAACAGCGCGGCGCAGGTGGACTCGGCGTAGGAGCCGAACAGGTCGGACCCCATCCCGGCGATGTCGCCGACGTTGTCGCCCACGTTGTCCGCGATCACCGCGGGGTTCCTCGGGTCGTCCTCGGGGATGTTGCGCTCCACCTTCCCGACGAGGTCCGCGCCCACGTCGGCCGCCTTGGTGTAGATGCCGCCGCCGACGCGCCCGATCGAACAGCGCCATCGACGAGCCGCCGAGGCCGTAGCCCGTGATCGACTCATACAGGCTCTCCCAGTCGTCGCCGTAGTAGAGCCCGAACACCTTGACGGTGACGTAGAGCACGAGCAGGCCGAGGGAGGCCAGGAGGAAGCCCATGACGGCGCCAGACCAGAACGCCGTGGCGAAGGCCGAGCCGACGCCACGCCGAGCTTCCAGGGTGGTCCTGGCGTTCGCGTACGTGGCGATCCGCATGCCGAGGTACCCGGACACCACAGAGGTGGCGGCGCCGAGGTGGAAGGCAACGGAGCTGAACACCGCGTTTGCCAGCGCTGGCTTGCAGGTGCGACCGCTGGTGTACTGGCACGGCCGGCTCTCAGTGCTGAACCGGTGAACGGAGCCCAGGAAGAGGAAGATCATCACGGCGAAGATCGCCGTGAACGCGGCGAGGTACTTGTATTTGTGTGAAAAGGAATGAGTTGGCGCCTGCACACAAAATGATTTATTATAGGAGAAAAAAAAAAGAATTTTCAGACATGAACTGCCCAATGGCACGCACATTTCATACGCTGGAATGCGCAGAAATTTCAAATCAAACAGTTAATTTCCAATAAGAGCGGAAATTTATTTTTGCTACTTCTGAGCGAAAACGTTTGTAAAAGTACACCTATATTATAACCTAGAATTTCTCAATCTACTGTAGAAGTCCTTCAATATAGAGGAATGCTATAAGACACACGTTTGTTTCTTTGTTTGCTGGCACACAAATTTTATGTTCGTTGGATGGACATCATGTGTCTCGTTGCCACCGTGCCATTTCTTTCTCTGATTTGGAGGGGCCCTTTGTCGGTACTATCTTAAATTGGGAACGCCTGTCCATTCCCCATTTCTAAGCGTTTCATTTGCTCTTCCTCTTCTTCCCCAGCCTCGACGCTCTCCCCTACGCTCTCCCAAGGCGATTTCGTCATCGCTGCGGCGATTGCTCCGGCGAACTCGCGCTTCCCCGTCGCGGAATCATGGCGAAGGTATTTTATAGGTTCCCGGTCGTGCTCTGGTCGCTGTTTTCCCCCCTTGTTGCTTCTTTGCACTTCTGTACTCGATCCCGTTTCTTCATGGATCTAGAGACTTGGGTGGGGAATTTTTATGGGATCTAGGTGGGATAAGGTAGGGGATTTGGGTGGGAATTTCAATGGATTCACGAGCAGGCTTTTCGGTGGGGCGAAGGATGGAGGTTGTGGAGGTTGTCCGCGGTTCTCGTCAGCATGACGATTGCTGGCTCGTGTGCGTCGCCCGGATTGGGGGCAGGGGAGGCTGCTCGGGGATGGGTGGCGCGGTAGATGGTCGTCGGCGTTCATGATTTGGGGGATTTGTCCTAGTTCATGGAGGGATTCGCATTTTGTGTTGTATTTGCCTTGGTTGCGGCTAGGGTTCTGGGTGTGGATTTGGTTGCCACAGTGGCGGCTGCTGGAGGTGGATGGGGTTCACTGATACCTGCATGCTGAACCAAACAACATTCCATCTAAGCTGAATGCTGGTTTTGTCGGGTGGGGTGGTCTTTCGACAAATTTGGGACCTGGGAGGCATGGGGAAATGCTGAGTTGTTGGTTTGGTGAAGGTGTTTTTTTGGCATATTTGGCTGCAAATTTTCTAGGAGCAAGGACCTGCATGCACTATGGTGTAGTTTGTTTGTTTCTTACTTCTACTGTTCTAAATGCATATTGGGTGAATCTAACTTGACTTGTTCATGTATTACTGAGCATGTGTGTGTACTGTCCTAAGGAAAAGTAGTATTGTTTATTCTTGTTGAAAGCTAGTGGAGAGCCTTCATTGTCATCAGAATGTTCATATGTTCCTGTATCACTGAACTAAATATGTTGCTAAACTAAATATTCATGTTTAGTTTTATTTATCGGTACTGCAATGCACATTTAGAATTGTTGTATGCTATTAGGAATTCAGGATGGATCGGAGCCTTTCTCTTGTTCTGAATGGTGAGTGTCCTTTTTGCAGGCCAAGTCTTGAGCCTCTGCATGTTTTTTTTGAAAGGAAATTGCCTTCTGTTACTAGTAGCAGATAGGAGTTATTATGCAGTCAAATAAACATCTCCGGTCCTAGTTTGTATTATAATGTGAAATTTGCTCTAATTTGCATTGAGCATGAGCTTGCATTTTTCTAATTTGGTCTAGCTTGCATTTTAACCTACATTAAGTTCATATGTGTCTCTGCTGATCGTAGTTTCCTTGTAACATTAAGTCTGCTTTGTGATAGTAGTCGCTTGTTCTCTAAATATCTAATTCTAGAAATCTATTGATGTAGCTAGTGTGAAATTGTGATTTGACTGCATGTTGGATGCAGTCATTATTCGGTGTTTTATATGTAGGTTAACGGTTCTATTAGTCTCTTTTTTAGTTTGAGTTTCATGGATGCTTCGCCCATTGATGGATTTGTAGCATTAGGTTAGTTTCATATCAATGTTTGAATGGTTAGTAATTGAGCCTTTCAGTTGTTCCTGCTGGAGCACGGTCATCAGGGCAGCCATCTGTGCCTACTGCATCAGATGCTTCTAGACATTTTACAACACCTATAACTTCTGTACTTTAGAGAATTTTTGCTAACCTTGTCAAGTTGAGATTCAGAGGGAATTCAACATATTGTGCAAAGTTAAAGCAAATGAAATGCTCAATTTTTTAGTACCTGTTTTCTGACAATTTGTATTTGGTTCAGGATGGCAGTTCTGATCTGCTCCCTCTCCATGTTTTATTTTAGGTTCATGCTGATCTGTTTTTTTCAATTGTGTCGTCTGTTCCATGTGAATTTGAGAATCAGTTACTTAGTTGTTGCTGCAAACTTGGACTGAATGTGCCATTGTATTTTTAGACTTTTCAGATAATTGTTCTAATGGAATAAATTGTGTCATTCTCTAGCTGATAAGAAATTGTGTCCTGAACTCCTAAATGGGGTTCAGTAGCGCCGTTGATTCTTGATCCAGCGGACACAAAATTCATGTGCACATTTCTTCCTTGTATTTGCGATTGGTTGAATTTGTTGTGGGTTTCTAGTTTGAACCTGCTCAGTTGCGCTAACTGAATGGAGACCTATCAATTTGTTTTGTTGTTTTTAGTCCGTGTATTTCACCAGTTTGTGCTAACTGAATGTAGAGAACAAATGATATCCAAATTAGAATTGCACCTGTACTATGTAGTTTTAGGATTGTATACTTCTTTTTTGAGCATTGCTACATGGCATGGGACTCGGTCCCTCCTAGGGAAGCCACCAAAGAATTTGATTCTTTCTTGTCATCACGTGGATTCCCAGCCCAATCGACTTCAGCTTGTTCCTATGTTTGTGTTGCTGCTTCCACTCGTTTGTTAAAAATTTCAGTCTAAATATGTTTATAATGATTTCATATATTTTTTATTTAGAGCTATAATTGATTTTGTATATCTTTTGTTGTGTGGGTTCAATTTACCCTCTTATATTACAGTCTTATTGTTTTTGAACTTAATATATTACAGTCTTATTATTAGTAGGGCAAGATTATTTCCTTGCCTGTCAGAGCTAAGAGATCGGTCTTGTTTGTTGCTGCTTGTAGTTTAGGTGTTAGTTGAAATGCGTATTTAGCCTTCTGTGATGTTACTACTGCTCTAGTTTAATAAGCTGCAGGTCTAAGTAAGGTTTGTCCTGTACATATATCAGAGAGAAGCAATTTATTTTATGTCAGTATGTTGTTGCTCTGTGTTACTGTAGATTATTTGCAGTAAACTATGTATATAGGTCATCTAAAGAATTGCAAACAAGAATAATGTAAATTGCAAATATGGAGAACCACAATTGTAGTTTAGAGTATATGCAATTTTTTTAGGTATACGATGAACTGGTCTCCTCTACATATCTACCTATAGGTATATGATCATTCCTTTTCCATAAATAAATATGACATTAGAAATTAAATGACTTAAAGAGACATTATAGGGTTGTCATAACCTAGGCAGAGCAAAACTAACTTTCTGGTCATATTGTGATGTTTTTAGTTGACTAATGAACAATTATTTTTCTTTTGAGACCTGTACACTGAGTCTAGCACATACAAGATTATCTTACACTATTCTATGTTGCGTCATAGGAGTTCGGGAGAAATCATTTGAAAGTGCTATGAATGTTTCAAGAGATAGGACTGCAGGAGAACATTTTGTAAGTTGCACTACTGAGCTTTCTGCTACCTAATTTTATATTAAGGGTCTTACTTTTGTGTATATTCTCAACTGGTATGCTTGTCCGTTCTTGTTGGTGTTGTTTGTAAATCTGTATTATGATTCAAGGAACATTAATGAGCTGCATTCTATATTTATATATATATATATATATATATACATATTATACAGTATAATTGCACTATTTTAAATGTGTAATTTTCATATATACGTTCTATAATTTTTCATGGTCATATTCATTGTGCCTTGTTTATTGTTAGACATCTGTATTATGGTGTTAACCTGTATTGTTAGTCTAGTGAGTCGAAGCCTTTAGTTTCAGGTGCATACCTTTAGTCAGTTCGCATGTCAGATAGCGTTGTACAGTCGTCTCTTATGATCTTGTCCTACTAGCCTTCAGGATAGTGGATTCAGGTGCTCTCATGTTAGCACAGATAGTGGAGTCAGGTGCTCTCAGGATAGTTGTAGCCTTGTTAGCATTCTGTGTAAGGGTTTGTGGTGATGCTGATTCTGCAAATGTGATTAGTGTGACCCCGTTTGTGTTCTCAGTCTTAGGTTGAAACCTTATCAGGCGCTGCAGAATTCAACGTTGGCTGGATCTTATCTTGTCTGCTTGTCGTGGGGGTTAGGACCTCCCTGCGTTGGCGGTTTCAGAGATAGGAGCTTCGCTGACGCTTTCTTTTGCTGAGAATGGAGACCTGCGTTGGCTGTTTTGTGTTGTTGCTCCCCATCTTTGCTTGTAATTGTGCTGGTCTGGGGAGAAAATATTGTCTATTGTCCTTCCATAGAAAAAAATTGTCTATTGTATTTGTTATTGTGCTGCTCGTCCACATATTTGCTTGCACTTGTGCTAGTCTAGGGAGAAAATTTTATCTATTGTCCTTCCATAGAAAAAATTGTCTACTGTAATTGTCTCTTGTAATCTGTGTTAGATGAAGGATGTTGGATGTAGAACAAGAGTTGGGACTTGTTTCTTGTGTTTTCTAGTTATTGAATCCAAAATTTAAAGGCCTATGATGCAAACTATTGTTAATGAGGTGGCTGCCTAGTTGCTTATTGGCTGTGAGCTTCTAATTCCACTCCTTCGGAATTGGTATATCACACGCGTGTGTTTTCTTTGTTTGCAACACGGCCGTCCGATCTGTCTCTCGCTCAATCTGTGCACTCCCTCAGCCGCATCCGCTCCTTGGTTTCGATGTGAAGCTGATGGGCTGGCCCCACCACCTTGTGGACTGTTTGTATCTCGGGTCTCGCTCCGGGGAGCCAAGCGGTCTCTTCCTTTCCCCATTTCTTCTCGCTCATTTTGCCTGGCAGGGAATGGATGGTCAGATGGATTCCATGACAACCACCAATGGTTATAAAATTCTTAATGACTCCATCTAAATGTCCAGCTGAGGCCAAAGT